>NW_022436950.1:27004716-27258539 GCF_009761245.1 Sapajus apella
GTGTGTGTGTGTGTGTGTGTGTGTGTGTGTGTGTGTGTGTGTGTGTATATATATAAAGTTAGGTGTGGTGGCACACACCTGTAGTCCCAGCTACTTGGGAGGCTGAAGCAGGGGAATCCCTTGAACCTAGGAGGTGGATGTTGCAGTGAGCCAAGATAGCACCACTGTCAGCATGGTGACAGAGCAAGTCTCTGTCTCAAGACAAACCTAAAAACAAGGACGTTGAGTTAAATATCTTACTTTCTTCTAACAATAAGTATCTTCTTTAATTTCTTCTAAGGTTTATTTGCCTCATGTGATCCCTAAAGTACTGCTAAACCTTCTGGAGTTTCAGTTTTTTCATTTGCAAAATAATAAAATTAATCTCAGGGTGTTGGCAAGAAACAAAGGACATTAAAGATTTTAAAATAATTTAATTCTAAAATATTATCCAAATTATGGAAGTTATGTCTGATTGCTCTACCACATTTCCTCTTATTTCAAACCCTTATTCATATTCTCCCACTAGCTGAAGAAATATTCTATTTCCTAAGAAAACTCAGTTGTGGATTTCTTTCCGCAGACTTGAACACATACAGCCAGAGGCGTGGTGGTTTTTATTGGTTTGTTTTTGATTTGGGTTTTTGAATTCGGCTCAGCCAGCATTCCATCATTTGCAAGTGAAGCATATCTTATTTACCAACATGCTTATGATCTGAAAGCCTATAGTGTGGTCAGTGTCATCACATTTTGAAATTTATTCTAAATATTCAAAGAAATGGACCTAAACTTTGGAGTAAATATCCAGACTGTGTATAGAATAGTGGGATGTGTGTCATTACCTTATAAACTTAAGTTTACATGTTTGGTTCACAAGACCTAATTGCTGTTATTATCACCACTCCTGTCTTATAGAGAAGACTTAAAACCAATAACTCTCTAAATAGCTAAATATAATTTGCTGGTGCTGAACTCTCTTAAATGTGCAGCATGTCAATCTGGAAATATATGGATGAAAATGTGATTTTTTCGGCTTCCTTTAAATACTTTACAGCTCCGCAGCTGTTTGCAGGTATTGTTTGTGGGTACTTCATCTTCAAGAAACGTTGCTATGAATACTTTTCCTTTGTGGAATGCTGCTGAAGACATTTTCCAAACTAGTGAGAAGAAAATTTGTATTTGTTGTGCTTCTTCTGCGTGTCAGGCATTGTCTCCTTTAATCTTACTGTAGCTTTGCCAACTATATTGTTGTGTTAGCATTGTAAAGATTGGAGCTCAAGGGTTAAATTTCTCATTGGTCACATACTTGATATTAGAGAAACTAGAATTGGATTCAAGAGTCAGTGACTTCTTTTAGATTTTCTCTTTTGTTTTATTTGGCAGAGAAAGAAAGAAATGCTCTATTAGAATCCCTTTGTGCTTTGTATGTTAGAACTTATCCTTTGGTATAAAATTTGCATAGAGTGATTTTTTTAAATAAAATAATGAGCAAATTGTACTTTTGGAAGATGTTTAACATGCTAATGCATTAAAAGCGGCTTTCAAAAAGCATTCATATGTATGTCTATACACACTCATGTATATGTGTGTGTGATAGCTTATATACCTACAACTTAAAGATGTATATGTAAGTTACATTTGTAACATATATAATTTGTTATATATAATTTATAGATATATACTATATCATAAATGTGATATAGAAAGATATATAATACAATAACTTATGTGTATTTACATATATATATGTTTTATATGCATACATGTACACTTAATCCAACATTAGCCAAGGTTTTAGAATAGATGTTTAAAGTGACTTTACATCAGCATACTAATTTTTGCTCAAAATAACAAATTTTTAATACCTTTAAAATTGAAAGGGCAATTATGTTTATGTAAATTAAAAAGCTAATTTAGGAAACTTGTCTGCAAACATATATTCCTTCCAGCAAATAGCACATTGTTATTAGCTGCTAAGTGCATAATCATAAGATTAGTAGTGTGAAATCATTTCCTTTTAAAAGCCTCCAAATCAACTTAAATATATAATTAAATATGGCAATGAAACTACCAACAACATAATTTTGAGATACTGAAGGCATATGCCATAACTGTACTGTATGTCAGTGTGCCAGCAGCACATATGGCTTGCTTGTTTGCCTCTCTGTGGTGTTTCCCTGCTATTGGCACAAGCAACAGCACACTACAATTCAATTCACAGACATAATACATACGTGCATACTGCATGGCACCTATTATATAAGGAGGCACTATCTTTAAATGGTTGGGATAAGAACATAGTAGCTATTTGGTTCTTATTTCAGAACTCATGGAAAATACTATCCAGCTGTCTTTAGAAGTTTTATATTTTTTCTTTAAACAGTATCCAAAATCTCCGTCATGACCAAGAAACCCTCGCATCCATAATCTGGTGCCTTCCTATCTTTCTTTTGCTACTCTTTCCTGTGCTACAGCCACACTGGCCTCCTTTTGGTTTCTTCAGTGTGCCAAGCTTTTCACATACTGTTTCTTTCCAGTAAGATGTACTTGATGGTACACATATATTAAAAAGTTCCAATTTTACAAGTAACAGGAGTCTTGGTTTTGCATAGATATTCAATGTCATATTTTATTAAATAGATAAAATATATTTTCTAAATTGTTATAAGGTATTTAAAATGCCATCTTCCTTTGAGGTTGTTCATTTGCCTAGAGTTAGAGTTGAAAATCAGTTCTTCAACTAGGTAATAACTGATTCCCATAAGAGTTAAAAGTGAGAATTTAATGTGGCTTTTATTTAATTGAGAAGTTCAAATATGCTTCTATAGGACACAAATACCTATAGGACATTTTTTTTTTTGCCTGTCAACATGACAGAAAAAAGTAGAATTATCATGAATGCAGTAATGTACATAGGGGATTTTATGTGTAAGACCATGAACTATTATTAGGCAGCAATCAGCATGAAGCCCTCTGTTAAAATGACATTCATTTTCATCAGAAACTTACTGTGTGCTACCTCTTTCTAGCCTCTTGTCAGTTTTAGCGCTAATGGTTTCCACAGAACATATCTCTCAGATAAATTTTAAATGCATTTTCTATCATCAGCACACAGCTTTGTTGTAATGTTACATATAGGGCAACCAGACAGGTAGAATCATGGTGGTTGTGAGTGAATATTCTGGTTCTAGTTCAGATGCTGTTACTTCCTAATATTGTGAACCTCATACAAATTTTAATCATTAAAGTAAGGATGTTAATAAAACCTTCAAATTAAGAGAGATACAAGAATTTAATGAGTTGATGGCTTTTAAGCATAATGTTTGGCACACAGTAAGTACTCAATATTTGCTGTTCTTGTATTTATAAAAAGTTCCTTTTCTTGTTGCAACTTAAGAATTCCTCTTGGGGATACAAGGGACTATCTTTCAGAGTGTGGTTTAACTGGAATCCTTCACGGTTTATGAGTATAAGATGTGCTGGTCCAGTCTGGGTGGCTAAGAGAAAGAGAAAGAGGTGCCTCTAAGAGATCAAGAAGAAACTAGGGGCTTTAAAGAGGGAATCAGGGGAGAAAAAGGGAGTCTACTAACATGGCAGGAATATGGGGCTTAAGTAGAAAAGATAATGAATAGCAGTTCCTTTATGATAAGAATGACTGGGAGATTTTAAGAATAGGGATACCTGGCATTTAAGTTATTTGCTGTAATGTAACAATCATTCTGGTTCCAGATTTTAATAGTCAGCCATACAAACATTCCTGAATATATGACACTTTGGGGAATGAAGGGATTTGTGTAGTGCCTAGTGGGGCAATCATGATACAACAAAAACATAGCAATGCTGAAAGTGAAATTTAGGGTGCAGTCAGAGAATGTAGCAGAAGTGGGAACCCAAAGCCAGGGCTGAAGAGGAAAAGCTAAATCATCATTCCTACCCGCAAACTGATCTTTGGAGGGTTGGGGAGAAATGCAGGGTCTCTGACGATATTTGAGAAGAAGGTTATGTCAGCCAGTTTTTACTTATCTCTTAAAAAGCTGGTGACCTTATCCAGTTGGAGGTCTTAGTGGCATTTAGGTTATGACATTATCAATAAGGGAGGTAGTGGTCTCTGGAAAATTCAAAGATAGGGTATGTAGAATGGTCAGGTGCATTGAAACTGATAATCATAGGATTCTTGGCATTAAGGACCTGGAACTTTCAAAACAATAGGAACCTAAAGCTTTCAGAAATAGGAATAGTTCTCTCCCTTTCCTGGTCTCTCTCTCTCTGTCTCTCTCTCTCTTTCTGTCTATCTCGTAATGTTTCTGCTTACTTCTGTGCATCTGTTCTCGACTTCTATTTTACCACCTAACTGCTCTTGCTCACTTATATTTGTTCATAACTTTTGCTTGTGCATATTTATAAAACTCTTAATGCGTGTTTTCAACTTTTTTTGGCCACCATTTCCTTTGGGATTTCCTAGTTCAAATAGCTGAGAGAGAACCTAGTTGTACGAATTCACTTTCCCAAGCCAGGCCAGGGCAAGGCTGTCCTTGAGTCTGAATTCTACCTGTTATAAGTGACTGAGGACAGACTGGTACCAGAAAACACACCTGGTATAAGCTCTATAATTAATCTCTTATTTTCAGATGTTAATTTTTCCTTACTAAATAACTACATAAGTTAAATTAGACTTTCTGAAATTGGGGCACATTTACTTGTGTTTGGACAAAATTTTTCTGGCCCATAGAATATTACAGAATAATGAATTTGCATGAATTGAACAGAACTCAAGTTAGTTGATTGGGTTTTTGCATTCTCTTTGGAAGTTACTGGCTGTGGTCAAAGCTTTCTAATAAAGATTATTCTTGTAAAGACAAAATGAATGGCACAGTCCAATAAGATTATTTCTAGGATGAAGGCTAAAAATAAGCAGGTAAACATCTGAACACTTCCCAGTTCTTTCTTTTCACACATTGCAAAAGAGATGCCAGAGAATCATTATCTGTTTCCTGTCCTCAAAACAGAGCCCACATATTGAATAACTGAGTGACAAGCAATCTGGCCTATCCATATGACCATATTGTTTTCATCCCCTAATTAGCCTAGTCCTCACTGTGCTGATGAGGAAACAGATGCATGAAGCAGCAAATTACCTTCATCTAGCCTCTGAACAACAACAAAAAAAGACACAGCATTTAGTTGTCTCATTTGAACGTGGGCGATTCAAAAGCAATAAAGTGGAAATATTCAAGAAGGGAACGTTGCTTGTAAAAGCATGTTTTCTTTTCATTTAAAAATCACCACCGAATATAGATTTGAATTATAGGAATTTGGCAACTTTAGTTGGAAATGAATACTTCTTATTAAAAGACATAGCAAGTTGGTTCCTTAATTGACATATGGATAAATAGATATAAATGTAAAGTGTTTGTGGTCCTGAGGGTGTACTGCACGTTTATCGTCCGTGTCTACTTCTCAGTCAAATTAATTGTAACGGTTCCTTTCACAGTCCTTATCTGATTACATTGGAGGTGTAATTTTGCCTAGCTATCAAAGAGGCAGAAGTATAGGAAGAAAAACAAGTGCCAGGGAGCAGCTAATGAGAACCAGTCAAACTGCCTGACAGGCATAGGCACTCTTTAAGCTTTGAGTTTTGCTCTTCAGCTAGACCTTTGTAGTACTTTGTCATTTTTATTTCTAGTTCTGTGACTTTTAGATCCTAACAAAGTTTTGAGTAGTTATTATTGTTAGTTCAGATTTACTGGATACTCACAAGTTGGCAAACATTATACTAACTGTTTTACATAGATCATTTAATCTTTTTAATTACACTATGATGTGGGTACCATTAATATACCATTTTATGGGTGAGGAAACTGAGGCTTAGGGAGTTAGAACGTGAAAGAATCAATGTCTCAAAGGCCATTATGAAGCACAAGCAGAAGCACAAAAAATAGTTAAATAAAATATTCATAATTTTATATAGACTATTGAAGTGATGTTGTCTTTAGGTTTTGCTTCATGATAATGCAAGGGTTATTGTATGCTCAAGTGGCTGTCTTAAAAGCATATACTTAAAATTATGCTTGAAGCCCAGTGAGTTTGAGATAGGAAAATATTTTCATGGTTCCCAGTTGCATAGTTATAAAACCTTCTAATTTGTGTTAATGTATATGTGAGGAAAGCAGTATTTACTCTTCATAAAATTTTGGTACCTTTTGCATTATTTCCCTTAACTTCTTATGTGCTCAATAGGATCTATAGGAAAGAACTCAGACACACAATCTAAACAAAGACATTACCGAATGATTTGTAGAAATCTTCACAAATAGGTAAAATAGTTGCAGTTTCATTAAATGCAATATGAAGTACCATGAATCAGGATAACCAATATAAACCATAATATTGAAAAGGGTAAAAGAGAATGAGAATGATATTTTGACATCAGGATATGTACATTTTAGAGTTTTAAAAAATTCCTATTCCATGTGTTTACATAATACTGCTATGTACATTAATTTGACAAGTTGTTTTTCAACACCTTCTATCTGCTAGGTATACTAGTGATGGAATAGCAAGCCAAGTATATGTAATTCCCAACTTAAAGCTTTTGCTCTAGTAAGGGAGACAAACTTTGTTATGAAACTTGTAAATTACAAAATCAGCTAAGTGTTAGAGAGTACAATGAAAATCATTAAAGGTGTGTGTGTATGTGTGTGTGTGTGTGAGAGAGAGAGAGAGAGAGAGAGAGAGAGAGGGAGAGAGGGAGAGAGAGAATATGTGTGTATGTTTGGTGGGGATGTGGCATGTTTTAATTTATGGGGCTAAGTATCTTTTCCAGGCATCACTGAGGAAGTAATATTTAAGCTGAAATATTCAGGATATAGCCAAAGAATAATTACTGTGGGTACACAGTCTGATTCTTATTTCAAAACATCCCTCTGGCTGCATTGTGGGGAAAGAACTGGAGGAAGGGAAGAGAGCCCATTACAATGATACAGTTCAGAGATGAAAGTGATTGGACTGAGTGAGGATAAAGAAGGAACTAGGGAGAAGTTGATAGATACCAAAACTGTTTATATATAGCATTAATAATACAAGTATTATTTTTATTTGAGTGAAAATAAAACTCCAATAGCCTTTTGTTCTGAAAATACACTAATTTGTAAGACTTAATAGCAGGGTTATATTATTTTTTCATCATCTTTTTAATTCATACAATAACACATAATTGTGTGTTTATTACATGTCACTAACTTAGTTATGAAATAATTCCTACTTCTTCACCTCATAGAATAAAAGATACATAAGCAGGTAATAATAACATATTCTTATCATTCAAATGATAGAATAATTATGTGAGTGATTAACCTAGCTTAATTGTGCAGGGAAAGTTTACTGGAGGAGGTGGCAGCAGAAATGTGTATTTGAGTATTTGATTAACAAATGGAACATTCTCAGTAGAGGAAAAATGAACACAAAGACAGGGAGATGAGAAATTTCGTGGCATGATTAGAGGCTAACATATGTTTTACAGAGAATGAAGGACGTGGGAGACGGGACTGGCTATGTAATTGGCAGGGCCTGGTGCAAGAAAATGTAGGGTTTCTTGTTCAGAGGTGATTCATGATTTGAAAGATGGTGACTGCAGAGCAGAGAACAGCCATGAGTGTGGAGAAGCATGGGACCCTTCCAAGCAAGGGACTCTGTGTGACTGTGTGACTCTGCACAGGTTGCCTGTCTGTAAAGCCGGCCTAGTGGGAGGTGCTAGTGTTAAGTTGGAGATGTGAACTATGAAGAAACAAGAATTAAGATTTGCAAGTCTTCTGCTTTGAGGGCTAGATGATATTGATGCAGCCAACAGAAATAGAGGCTATCAGAAGGAAAAGGGGCCCATTGTGGTGGCTCAAACTTTTAATTCCAGCCCTTTGGGAAGCCTAAGCAGGAAGATCTCTCAAGGCAAGGAGTTCAAGACCGATAGCTGGGCATGGAGGTGTGAGCTTGTGGTCACTGCTACTCTGAAGGCTGAGCTGCTGGGAACCCTTGACTCCACCAGGAGGTTGAGGGACAACAGAGCAAGAACTTTTCTTGAAAAAGGAAGAATGGCTAGGTGTCAGGAAATGGTGATTAGTTTAGGTTTTGGGACGTTTATTTTAAGATATCTTTGGGATATTCTATTGGAAATATCTACCCAACATAAGAACTTGATTGTATTAGGAGAGACTAGGGCTGGGGAAAGTTTTGTGGATATAGAAATTATAGAGTAGATGATTGGGTTGAAAAGACTGAGAAATGGAGCAAGACAAGATAGAACCTTCAGGAACCTCAAGACTTTTGGAAGTTTATTCATAGAAGCCTTTAATACAGAATATAAGTCTTTAAAGCACATGCTCCCATTGAAGTTTGAGACAAGTTTTTGCTGTGCCATAGGTTATTTTTTTTTGACAGCTGAGACATACTAATATCGTACCATGCTGGCCATTCCAGTAGTACTATAAAGCTTTTCTCTGTCAATACAATATGAAGTTAATACAAGTGTGAGACAGGCACAGTCAGTGTTATTTCAGCAACCAGGAAATAGCTATTTTGAACCTTATTACTCATTTATACTTCCTATATTAAAATGTTTCAATTAAACATTTACTGAACCCTATTTGCAAAATACCATATTTGTGACATCACTGAGCAAATACTAAAGAACAAATCACTATTTTGCCTATATTTTTGAGGCGTATTGGTCCATTAATTGGTTTCTGTATCATCATTTCAAATTTACTATTTTTTCTATTTGAGACAAGAGGAAATAGTGTCATCTATCAAATAGCTGACAAAATGTTTATTTTATGATTTTCAAACTTTACTGTTGTATTTCACTATCAATAACTTTAAGGAATTTTCTACAGTTGTTCGACTTTTATTAGCTATTATAAAGTGCTTATTAAAACCACCTTTTTTCTATTCAGGATTAATGTGAATATTCAAACATAAAATGGTTAAATTTAATGTTGTCATGCAAGACTTTTTTTCATAATAATAACTCTACATAGATTCTGACAGATGATATTTGGTTAATTCAAAACTTTACCATAAACTCATGTTAGATGATCTTATGAACTCTGAGAAAAAGAAAATATGAAATAAATGAAGATTCCAATATTGGTAAGTTTTATCCACATACAAAAATTTGTAAGATAGTTTTATTTCAAAGTTATAAAACATATTGATAATTATTTAGAGTAACCAGTAAATACTGATCTCATTACCATATGCATTGTTGTTAAGTATACTCTATGGTTAGTAACATTTGAAAAAGAAAATTAAAAATTGAATCACAGTGTTGTTACATAGTATGTTATACAAAACTACTTACTTGCTATGGGAAAAATCTATTTCATGTTTTTGTGTGTGTTTTTAAAAATTTAATTAGCACATTTTTCTAGAATCATTGCCCAGATCTCATGATGTAAAACAAAATTTCACTTTGTCAAAATGCAGTTAGGGAAGTTTTATGAAGTGCTGCCACATTTTGGAAAATGGCAGGTGTGGGAACCTCTTTTTATGTGCCAGCTTTGACAGAAAGGATAAAGACAACATTAATAATCCTGTTTTATCAATATCCTCAGTAAGACCAATTCACATCCCCTGAGCCTGTCGGAAAGATGAAATAGATGTAACTACCGAATAATAATTACTATATTCAAAATTAATTAGCAATGTTGATGCTTAATATATATAAAATCAAAACAAACATGAACATAATCTGAGTTGACAGGTCTCCATTTTTTCTCTCTACCTGGTTTAGTAAGACAATATATATTTTATTCTATATTCAACTTTCTTTTTTTATTTTTATTTTTCTATGATAACATTAAGTTCTGGGGTACATGTACAGATCATGCAGGTTTGTGATATAAGTACACATGCGCCATGGCGGTGGTTTGCTGTATCCATTGCCCCGTCATCTACATTAGGTATTTCTCCTAATGCTGTCCCTCCTCAATCTCCTGACCCTCTGCTGTTCCTCCCCTAGCCCCCCAACCCCCGGTGTATGATGTTCCTCTCCGTGTGTCCCTGTGTTCTTATTTTAAACAGACTTTATTTTTTTTCTCAAACTAAGTTAGCATGAACAGTAGCTTAATGAAGTAACAAGATTTTGCAACGATTGTTTGGGAGATAAGAATCGCTTTTTATTTCAATAAAAGCTAGATGCATAATATATTTTTAATATACAAGCTAATATACATGAACATTATTGGCTTATTCTCATTCATCATTTAGCCCAGTATTACTGAGAGTATGGGCTATAGATTGGTGCTGGTCTTCTTTGATGTAAATACTAAAATTGAGAGTGAATATTTAGGAAATTTTTTTATCAGTTTGACATTGTTATAATATGAAAGCACATGATTTTTTTTCTAGTAATTTATTTTTCCTATATTTAAAAAGCATTGTAGAGTAGCAGTTTCAAACTAAACAAACTATTCATTTACGTGTAGGTAGTTTGAGAACTACTGCTCTTTCCAATTATATATTTTCTACCTCTCTGCATTTGCCTTCGTTAAGAATTACTTAAGGTAGGTTATTTTTTTAATATGAAACTCAAAACATCTCAAATTATTTAATAACTTTTATTATCTGCCTATTTATTTATAAGGAGTATAAGAAGTCAGGAGGCAATAGCACAAAAGAAAAGAAAGACTTAAGAGCCAAACATCTGGATTCAAATAAGCTATATCACTTTGTAGCTGTGCAATCCAGCACAATTTATTTACATTTCCTGAGCCTCTGTTTCTTTAATTGTAAAATGGAGATAACAACATCATGATAAAATGTTGTTGTGCCAACATATTTTAGGTTTCAGTGCATTTTAGTGACCTATCTCTCCTGGTCTCTTCCTTTTAGTAGGAAAGTTGAATAATAAAGGGCAAAGACATTTCTGGACCTCAGAAATAAAGCAGGAACTAGAAAATCTAGAAACCACTCTTCTTCTTTCTCATCTATCTATATTTTTCACCATCTGTTAGTGTTATCCTCAGAGATTAACTATAAAGTTGGACCATAGCTGCCAACATCTACCATTCCCATATCTTCTTAACTTTACCACTCAAAGAATAAGGTTCTCTTCTTCCCTTAATTCCAATTTGGAAAACCTCAGAGAAGGCCTCTGATTGGCCCAGGTCTCATTACCTGTAAAACGTATGTGTGGCTGGGAGGAGTTGGTTCTATGATAGGCAATTCTTATTTTAATAACATGGTTGAAGTAAGCAGTAAATATGTTCCTCAAATAAGGCATATATATTTTTTTCACCCCGAAGCTAATGCTGATAGGCCAGTTACTAGGTGAAGCACGGAAGGGCTGGCACTATTTTCCAGATAGATGTGTTGTAAGAATATAATCTCTGCTGTATTTGAAGCAGTGTAATGGCTTACAGCTAATTATATCTTGATTGGGTATGGGTGACAAGTACTGAATTAGTAGTCTTTGCTTTTATTCACCAGAAATTTATAATCAACTTGTAGCTGTGTAATAAAATTTAAAAAATGTATTGTGAACTTATGTGATATTGCGGACTGTATGTACAATAGAATTTTCAGAGACTATCAGGATCAGTGTGTGCTATAGTCTTCTGAAGATTTTGAAAAGTTCAGTTTGACTTAACTTAGAAGAATACAGCATTAATAATTAGTGATAAAGAAAACTGGTGTTCCATCCCAGAAGAAAAGCATAAGGAATATATTAGAAATAGGAATAGGCACAGGATGTGTCAAAAGCCATGAGACTGGTCTGTTGTAGTGTTGAAAATGGTTGTGGAAAAAAAAGTTTGAATATACATGATGGCACTAGAATTTTGGAAGGCATTGACAAATCTGAATGTGTGCATATTGTTGGAAACACATACACTATTTGGTCTCAAATTTGAGTTATTACCCTCCAAAAAATTATAAGCAGTAATAACATTAATATCATGAATAGCTGTAAGAGATTTACCTGTGCAGTTACTGAAGAAATAAGAGAATTCAAAAAGCTTTTTGTGGTGCTAGGCATACTGCTGGAACCCAAGACATAATACCTTTTTCGAACAGCTCCTAAGAAGTGACAGTTACCCTTTTCTGAATTTGAAATGGCATTCAAAAAGTGGCAGTACTATAATATGTAGCAGATGCATCATCATCATCAGAGAACATAGACTGAAAAGGAAGTTTACAATTACTATAGAAATATAAATCCATTTAAATTTGTGCAAAGGGGTTCCAAGTATCTAATCTTATAAAATTATGTTTTTGAAAGAGACATTTAAATTCAGAGATTTCATAATGGTTTCATTATGTGAGAAAACTTTGAAGTATTTTTGACTAAAATATTTAAAAGATTGTTTTATGTTATATCTATAAATAATGATACTGTTTTTATTAATCAGATTATTCAGATATTTAGTAGTTGAAAAATACCATCACTGATTTTGAAAAACACATTTTATAGCAAGTTAAATGATATAAAGAAAGAAAGCTGTTTCTTGCATATTTGATTTCTTTTGATTCACCTTTTGAAAAATTAAATATTGAAACACTGTTAACATTTTAGGAAAATAAGATTTGATTGATCCATATACAGTCTACAAATCAACAATGGCCTACTGATATAGGGAGAAAATAATTTTTTTTTGTAATAAGGGAATAATTTGTAACCATTGAATAATTTTATTTGTAAATTGGTAATATAGCAGATAACTTGTAAAGGAAATATATCCTGTACTGTTCAAATGGTTGTGTTGAATTTTGAATTCTGTTGGATGTTTGTAATTCTCCTTTGAACTGATAGTGTTCAGTCTTGCCCACAAAAATGTACAGTTCTTATAGGATATACTCCTGTCGTTGGTTCTACCACTCTTTCAGATACCAAAATGTGTACATATCAGATCCTGAAGTCAGCCTTGAGAAACTGACTGTAGTAGTCTGCTTTCACACTGCTGATAAAGTCATATGCAAGACTGGACAATTTACAAAAGAAAGAGGTTTATTGGACTTATAATTCCATATAGATGGGGAGGCCTCACAATGGCAACAGGCAAAGAGAGAGCTTGTGCAGAGAAAACCCCATTTTTAAAACCATCAGGTTGTGTGAGACCCATTTACTATCACAAGGACAACCTGCCCCATGATTCAATCATCTTCTACTAGGTCCCTCCCATAACTCGTGAGCATTAGGGGAGCTATAAGATGAGATGTGGGTGGGACACAGAGCCAAACCATATAATTTCACCCCTGGCCCCTCCCATATCTCATGTCCTCACATAAACCATTCATGTCTTCCCAACAGTCCCCCAAAGCCTTAACTCATTTCAGCATTAACTCAAAAGTTCAGAGTCCAACATTGTACCAGAGACAAGGTAAGTTCCTTCCACCTATGAGCCTGTAAAATCAAAAGCAAGTTAGTCACTTTCTAGATACGGTGGGAGTATAGGAATTGGGTAAAGACAGCCATTCCAAATGGGAGAAATTGACCAAAACAAAGGAGCTACAGGCCCCAGGCATATCCGAAATCCAGCAGGATAGTCAAATCTTACAGCTTTAAAATGATCTCCTTGACTCCATGTCTCACACCAAGGTCACACTGATGCAAGAGGTAGGTTCCAATGGTCTTGGACAGCTCTGCTCCTGTGGCTTTGCAGGATGCAGCCTCACTCTGGCTGCTTTCATGGGTGGTGTTGAGCATCTGCAGCTTTCCAAGGTGCATGGTGCAAGCTATCAGTGGATCTTCCATTCTGGGGTCTGGAGAACAGTGGCCTTCTTCTCATAGCTCCACTAGGTGGAACCCCAGTAGGAACTCTGTGTGGGGACTCCCACTCTGCATTTCACTTATGCATTGCTCTAGCAGAGGTTTTCCATGAGGACCCCACTTCTACAGCAAACTTCTGCCTGGGCATCTAGGCATTTCCATACATCTTCTGAAATCTGGGCGGAGGTTCCCCAATCTCAGTTCTTGACTTCTGTGCACTGACAGGCTCAACATCACATGGAAGCTGCCAAGGTTAAGGCTTAGACCATCTGAAGTCATGCCCTAAGCTCTACAATGGCCCCTTTTCATCCACGGCTGGAGCAGCTGAAAGGGGCCAACTTGGGATGCAGGGCACCAAGTCTCTAGGCTGCACACAACATGGGGACCCTGGGTCCAGCCCACAAAACCACTTTTTCCTCTTAGGCCTCTGGACCTGAGCTGGAAGGGGCTGCCACAAAGGTCTCTGACTTGCACTGGAGACATTTTCCCCATTGTCTTGGTGATTAACATTAGCCTCCTCATTACTTATGCAAATTTCTGCAGCCATCTTGAATTTCTTCTTAGAAAATGGGATTTTCTTTTCTATTTCATTGTCAGATTGCAAATTCTTCAAACTTTTATACTATGTGTTCCTTTTGAAACTGAATGCCATTAACAACACCCACTCCACATTTTGAAAGTTTTACTGCTTAGATATGTCTTCCTCCATATCCTAAATCATCTCTCCCAAGTTCAAAGTTCTACAAATCTCTAGGGCAGGCGCAAAATGTTGCCAGTCTCTTTGCTAAAACATAACAAGGATCACGTTTGCTACAGTTCTGAACAAGTTCCTTATCTCCATGTGAAATCACCTCAGCCTGGACTTTATTGTTCATATCACTATTTGGCATTTTTGTCAAAGCCATTCAATAAGTCTCTAGGAAGTTCCTAACTTTCCCACATTTTCCTGTCTTTTCAGCCCTCTAAACTGTTCCAACCTCTGCCTGTTACCCAGATCCAAAGCAGCTTCCACATTTTGGGTTGTCTTTTCAGCAATACCAGACTCTACTGGTACCAATGTACTGTATTAGCCCATTTTCATGCTGCTGATAAAGATATGTCTGAGACTGAGCAATTTACAAAGGGAAAAGTTTTATTGGACTAACAGTTCCACATGGCTGGGGAGGCCTCATAGTAACGGCAGAAGACAAGGAGGAGCAAGTCATATCTTACATGGATGGTAGCAGGCAGAAAGAGCTAGTACAGAGAAACTCCCATTTTTAAAACCATCAGATTTCCTGAGACCCATTCATTATCACGAGAACAGCATGGTAAAGACCCACCTCTGTGATTCAGTCATCTCCCACCATGTCCCCTCCCCACCAGGGGAATTATAGAATCTACAAGCTGAGATTTGGGTGAAGACACAGAGCCAAACCATATCACCAGGTATATACAAAAATTTGTTCCTTCATATATTTGAGTTTCAAATATTGCAAATTCAGTATTTTCAATCCACATTTGGTTGAGAAGAATCCATGTATAAGCGAACCCATGCAGTTCAAACCCGTGTTGTTCAAGGGTCAATAGTAATTTTAAGATTAATGCAGATGGAATAGTACAATAAAAATCACTACTGTTGGAATTATAATTATGATTTAAGCTTTTAAAGTTGAGTAATAGTTTCTTGAATATTGATTTAAGACAGGTTTATTTAAAACAATAAAATCTCTTGGAAGCTTTTAAGATGCTTTAAGAGCTTTCAGGATGTGTAGAAATTGGTGGCTCTGGTTCTTACATCTAATCTCGCTTAAAATTTTTTATTTTATTCTTTGCTGTCAGAACGCAGAGCTTAACTTATTAGCTATTATATTACTTTTGAATGTTAAATGGAGTTTCAAGAACTTCAAGTATTTCTTCTCTTTGAAATTCCATTTAACATTCGAAGTTTGTTTATAGCAAACTAGGTTAGAAAAGAGACTGTGGATGGAAAAAAGAAGACAATAAAATGGATGAATATGAATATTTGAGACACACAGCCAGGGGATGACTATTTTAGGTATAAGTTATGAAAAGCACAAAAATATATTGGTTAGGGAGGTGATGAAGCCTTGAGGAGTAAGAAAATAGGAAGTGGAGCAAAAGTTACTGATTTGAGGTACTGATATGGTTAAAAGCATGGCTAGACTCTAAATGTTTTGCTTTGAAATTTGGTTCCAATTTTCATATGCTTTAGTGATCCTGGATAATTTGCTTACTAAGTTTTTCAAATAGTTATTTTAAGGCTGAAATAGGTATATGTATAATTCGTAGGAAAACACTTGGTAAATTATAAAGAGATATAAAAATATAGATTGTAATTGTCATTCTGACTCTGCTTCCTTATTCATTCAGCAAAGAGGTGTGCTATGACCCTGACTGTTTGCTTTCCCTTTTATTTATTCATATTCACCTTCTTCAGCAAATTTCAAGTAAAACCAAACTTAGGAAGTTGTCAGGGCTTAACTTTAGCAATTTTGATCATGCCGTTAGTTTTTGTCCTTTCATGAAAATTTATCATTCTGTGGAAAAGACTTAGGAGGTCATTTAGTTCAACCTTCCTTGTAAAATAGGGAAACAAGTCCAGAGAGATTTATATAAATGCTGGATTATTAACCAAGATATCTTCCTTCCTAGCCCCCTATGCTAATTCTTCAACATTGTAATAGTGTCTGCTTCACTTTACATTTATTTCAAGTGCTTACCTTGAAAAATATCACAGAGCTAGATGCTGGCAGAACTACGCAAGAACAGAGTTTTACTATCATTCTATTATAGTATTTCTGATAGTCTTGGACTCTCAATTTGTATTAGTTTAAGTGTTAGTTTTTAAGGGGGGGTGTGTGTGTGTGTATGTATGTGTGTGTGTGCGTGTGTGTGTTTCCCTTTCTAAATGGATTGCAAAATCTTTTTGATATTTGATTAAAGCAAATAGTTTTGAGTGCCAGCTATATGTAAGTCATTGTTGCTGTTTTCAAAAGTCATTATTAATTGACTACTATTTGTTTTGTGGAAAAGAAACATTTTAAACTTTGTAGGTAACAATAATTATTTTGGGCCAATATGCTCAAAATTCACTCTGGAAAACTGATATAGTTGCTTAAAATATATAATGTACTTCTAGCTATGTCAAATTGAATTACTAATTGAGAGAAGTTGGTACTCTTATAATTAGAACTCCTTTGAAACTACAATCCATGAAATGTGAAAATGAGTATAGGAAATTAAATTCTTTCATTGGTTCTTAGGCAGCTAAGCTAGCACTCCCATGTTAAAATGTGTAAGTATTAATTTCATAATTGCTATAAAAAGTCTGTTCTTACCTGTTAAAAAATGTATAAAACAACAATAATGAACAACATATAGCAAAAATGACTGCAAAATGATTCTACTGGAATGGAACTGTGCTTGTAAATATTCACTTACCCACAAAAAAAGAGATTTTGATCTCAAATCTGTTTACAGTATATGTGAAATTACACCCATATTTTTTGTAAGGTTGTAAAAATTCTACCTAAAAATATGACACAATAGTAAAATAGAACCAAATAACTTACTTTGTTTCAAAGCAATAATTAAACATTTTCGATCATTCTCAGCTAAGATGATTTGATTTCAGGGTGAGAAGGAGAGTCATTATTTTGAGACCTCATGGGTCTACTGATACCCTCTCATGCATAACTAATCCTTGTCACATCACTCCAACTAGTTAAGCAGAAGAGACAGTTTCTATATTCCACTTCCAGAGGTGTTGACTGCTGATATTGTGTTTTGTGTACAGACTGTACCACTGGGTAAGAGCAAGTAGGAATTGTTCTAGCTAAAAGAATGTTTGCGTGTCAGTTACCCTTCCTTTTATTTCTCTGTTTAATATCTAGATAAGGTGATTAAACTTAAATTTAAAATTTCTCTGTCTTTCCATGTATCCTAAATAGGATGATAACTCTGCAGTATGAAACCGGGTCCAATTAATCACCTTTTGAACTGAATCATGCAGCTAATTGAATGAAACTGGCTGGGGATACACACAAAATAATTAGTTTGTGCCTCTTAGATTGTCAGTATTGGGGCATTGTAATATATCATTTTACCACGTAGCAGAACATTAATGCAGAATGTTTTCAATCTTTTAAGGTTTTTTTCTTTTACTATCAAATAAGCCTTTTCAGGAATAAATGAAGTTTTCTTTGTAAAAATCAGAAATTTTATAGTACATTAAAAAAGTTCACTGTTTATAATCAGAAAAGCATGTCAATAATTAAATTAGTATATATGTGTCTTAATTATTTTTAATTAACACAAATGTTCATATTCTGAGGTACACTGTGATATTTTGATGCATCTACAAAATATGCGATGATCAAATTAGGATAATTAATGTATTAATCACCTCAGATATTTACCATTTCTTTATGTTTGGAACATTCAAAATCCCACTCTTTGAAAATATACGATTGTTGTTAACTATAGTCAACATATAGTGCTGTAGAACACTAGAAATTATTTTTCCTATTTATCTGTGATTTTGCATCCCTTGACCAACCTCTACCCATACCTCCTTCCACAATCTTTCCCAGCCTTTCAACCCACTGTTCTACTCTATACTTAATGTAAGATCAACTTTTTCAATTTCAACATGAGTGAGAACATGCAGTATTTATTTTGTGTGCGTGACTGGCTTATTTCATTTAACATAATATCTTTCTGGCTCATCCATTTTGCCATAAACTACAGATTTCACTCTTTTTTTTATGACTGAAGAGTATTCTATTATGTATGAATACCATATTTCCTTTATTTATTTATCTGTTAATAGATATTTAGTTTGATTCCACATCTTGACAATTGTGAATAGTACTGCAGTAAATGTGGCAGTGCACATATTTCTTTGGCTTACTGATTTCCCTTACTTTAGATATATAGCCAGTAGTGGGATTGCTGAATCGTCTGGTAGTTACATCTTTACTTTTTGGAGGAGCATTCATACTGTTTTCCATAATGGGTGTACTAATTTACATTCCCACTCACACTGTATAAGAATTCTCCTTTTTTTCCAGTGTCCTTTTCAGCACTTATTTTTTGTCCTTTTGCAAATACCCATTCCGAGGTGTGATGATATCTCATTGGGGCTTTGATTTACATTTATCTAATAATTAGTGATGTTGAACATATTTACATGCTTGTTTGCCATTTGTATATCATCTCTTGAGAAATGTCTGTTCAGATATTTTGCCCATTTTGAAATTGTATATATATATTTTTTGCTATTGAGTTTGAGCTCATTGTATACTCTGCATATTAGTCCCTGACAGATAAATAGTTTCAAATATTTTCTCCCATTCTACAGGTTGTCTCTTCAATCTGTTCGTTGTTTCTTTTACTACACAGAAGCTTTTTGCTTAATATAGTTCCATTACTCTATCTTGCTTTTGTTACCTGTGCTTTTGAGATCTAAACTATAAAACCTTTTCCCAAATCAATGTCCTGAAGTGTTGTTTCTCCAGTGTTTTCTTCTAGTAGTGTCATAGTTTGGGGTCTTACATTTATGCCTTTATTCCAGTTAAAGTTGGTTATTGCATGTGGTAGAAGCATTAGTCAGTTTCCCACTGCTGATAAAGACATACTTAACACTGGGCAACCGGTCAATTTACAAAACAAAGAAGTTTAATTGGACTTACAGTGCTACATGGCTGGGGAAGCTTCACAATCAAGGCAGAAGGCAAGGAAGAGCAAATCACATCTTAAATGGATGGCAGCAGGCAAAGACAGAGAGCTTGTGCAGAAGAACTACTCTTTTTAAAACCATCAGATCTCGTCAGATTTATTCTCTACTGGAGAGCAACACAGGGAAGACTGGCCTACATGGTTCAGTTATCTCCCACCAGGAGCCTCCCACAACTCATGGGAATTCAAGATGACATTTGGGTGGGGACACAGAGCCAAACCATATAGTTCTGCCCCTGGCCCCTCCTCAACTTACCATCCTCACATTTTGGAACCAATCATGCCTTCCCAATAGTACCCCGAAGTCATAACTCATTTTAGCATTAACTCAAAAGTCCAAAGTCCAGTGTCTTGTCTGACACAAGGCAAGTCCCTTCGAACTATGAGCATGTGAAATCAAAAGTAGGTTAATTTACTTCTTAGATACAATGGGGGTACAGACATTGGGTAAATACAGCCATTACAAGTGGAGAAATTGGCCAAAACAAAGGGGCTATAGGCCCCATGCCTGTCTAAACTCCAGTGAGGCAGACAAATCTTAAAGCTCTAAAATGATCTTTTTTGACTCCATGTCTTACATCCAAGTCATGCTGATGCAAGAGGTGGGTTCCCATGGTCTTGGGCAGCTCTGTCCCTGTGGCTTTGCAGTGTACAGCCTACCTCCCATTCTGCTTTCACCAGCTGGTGTTGAATGTCTGCGACTTTTCCAGGCACGTGGTACAGGCTGTCAGTGGGTCTACTATTCTGGGATCTGGAGGATGGTGGGCCTCTTCTCAAAGCTCCACTAGATGGTGCCCCAGTAGGGATGCTGTGAGGAGGCTCCCACTGTACATTTCACTTCCATACTGCCCTAGCAGATGTTCTCCATGAGAGCCCTGCCCCTGCAGCAAATTTCTGCCTGGACATCCAAAAGTTTCCATACATCTTCTGAAATCTAGCAGAGGTTCTCAAATCTCAGTTCTTCTGTGCACTCACAGTATCAACACAACCTGGAAGCTTCCAAGGCTTGAGGCTTGCACCCACTGAAGCCATGGCGTGAGCTCTATGTTAGCCCCTTTCAGCCATGACTGGAGCAGCTGGGATGCAGGGCACCAAGTCCCTAGGCTGCACACAGCATAGGGACCCTGGGCCCTGCCCATGAAACCACTTTTTCATCTTAGGACCCTGGACCTGTGATAGGAGGGGCTGCTGTGAAGACCTTTGTCATGCCCTGGAGACATTTTCCTCATTGTCTTGGTGATAAACCTTTGGCTCCTCATTACTTGTGCAAATTTCTGCAGCCAGCTTGAATTTCTCCTCAGAAAATGGAATTTTCTTTACTATTGCATTGCCAGGCTGCACATTTTCTCAACTTTTATGCTCTGCTTCTTTTATAAAACTGAATGCTTTTAACAGCACCTAAGTCACATTTGCTGCTTAGAAATGTCTTCTGCCAGATACCCTAAATCATCTCTCTTAAGTGCAAATTTCCACAAATCTCTAGGGCAGTGGCAAAATGATGCCAGTCTCTTTGCTAAAATATATCAAGAGTCACATTTGCTCTAGGTCCCAAGAAGTTCCTCATCTCCACCTGAGACCGCCTCAGCCTGGACCTTATTGTTCATGTCACTATTAGTATTTTTGTGAAAGCCATTCAATAAGTCTGTAGGAAGATCCAAACTTTCCTGCATTTTCCTGTCTTCTCATCTCTTCAAACTGTACCAACCTCTGCCTGTTTCCCAGTTCCAAAATGTCTTCCATATTTTGGGCTATCTTTTCAGCAATGCCCCACTCTCCTGGTACCAATATACTGTATTAGTCCATTTTCATGCTGCTGATAAAGACATATCTGATACTGGGAAATTTACAAAAGAAAGAGGTTTAATTGGATTTACAGTGCCACATGTCTCACAATCATGGTGAAAGCAAGGAAGAGCAAGTCATGTCTTACATGAATGACAGTAGGCAAAGAGAGCTTGTGCAAGGAAACTACCTTTTTTAAAGCCATCATATCTTGTGAGACTTACTCACTATCAGATAAAGGCATTAGAAAGACTTGCGCTCATGATTCAGTTACCTCCCATCAGGTCCTTCCCACAACACATGTGAATTCAAGATGAGATTTGTATGGGGACAGATCCAAATCATATCAGTAGGGGTCTAGTTTTATTATTCTCCATATGGGTATCCAATTTTCCCAGCAAAATTTATGGAAGAGATTGTCCTTTCTCCCATGGATGTTCTAGTGCCTTTGTTGAATATTAGCAGGCTGTGAATACATGGATTTATTTCTGTGTTTTCTATTCTGTTTTATTGGGTTATGTGTCTGTTTTTATGGCATTTTCATGCTATTTTCGTTACTACAGCTTTGTAGTATATTGAAGTCAGGTAGTGTACTGCCTCTAGCACTGTTCTTTTTTGGTCCGGACAGCTTTGACTTTTTGAGGTCTTTTGTGGTTCCTTTTTTGGTCAAGATAGTTTTGACTATTTGAGGTCTTTTGTGGTTCTTTACAAAAATTAAAAAAATAATTTGTAAAGAATGTCTGGCATTTTGAGAGGGATTGTATTGAATATAAGACTGCTTTTGGTACTATGGTCATTTTCACAATATTAATACTTCCAATTCAGGAATATGAGATGTATTTTCATTTTTTTTGTCCTCTTTAATTTCTTTCATTAGTGGTTTATAGTTTTCCTTTTAGAGATATTTCACTTTAAATTTATTCCTTTTTGTATTTTATTTTATTTGTATTTTATATTAGTGTGTTTTGATTACCAAAGGTTGTCACCCTGACCTTAATACATTTACAGTTGTGTATAGGGAAAGAACTAACTTGATGAAATTATGGGAGTATTCTGTGTACATCTAATACTGTAAAAGAAAAAAAGAACAACTTGAAGAGCACAGACTAATAATGTTTTCATATATGAAGGTTAAAGTTTTCTTATATATAAGCCCAAAGCATTCAGATATACATCCTCAGAAATCACCCTGTGCTAATTTACTTGTCAAACATTTGATTATGCTTAAATCCCTTTTCTATTTTGGTTATCCAGAGGACCTAATTATTGAATGAAAATATGGAGCTTTTAATAAATGTCTGATGGTAAGATTGAAGGTAACTCTTTGATTTATTCTCAACCCTTTTAAATTCCTATAATGTGTCTGTGCTACACAACAGGTCCAAAGATAAACAAGGTGTGTTTTTCTCCTTAAGACACTCCTGAAAATTATCATCATCTTTTTCTACCCAAATATATCTCCAAAGTTTATTAATTTTTGTTTCTAATCTTTTTCTTCATCTCTTCATCTGCTTCTCTCTCCCTTAGCTTCTACTGCCTTATTTGTTGTCCACAGTAGTTTCTGTCTGGAACTTTTATAATAATCCATTGTCCCAAATTGGTTTCTCTACCCTCTCCCCATTGAATCTGTCTTAGACTATGCTCAAATGATTTTTTTTTTTTCAGTATAGACCTGATTGTGTGACTCTTGAGCCTAAAACTATCACTGCCCAGAGAATCAAGTCCAAATTTCTAGGCACAGCCTACAGGTCTTTTATAGCCTCTTGGAATTCTGCCTTTCAAGATTCATCTTCCTCTCTGTATATGCCTGATTCATTTCTTATTGCTAAATTGAGTTTCTTTAACAAATGATACACTTTCTCATGTGCACCTTTCTCTACTTGAATACAGTAATCCACTGTTCCTCACCATATGTATCTTATAGATTCCCACATATCTTTCAGAGCATAACTAAAAGGAGAATTCTTACCATTTTTTCCCTGATTCCCTACTCCCTAAAAAGAATGAATTATTTCCTTAGCTGCCTTTGCATGGTCCTTTCAAGATATTACAGTTGTCGTAATCTTTGTTGTAACCTTTCTCTCCTGCTCCACTCATTTGCTTTCTAAATGTTTTTGCTTTGTTTTTGTATGCTCAGCAAATGGCAAAGTACATGACACATAGTAGATATCTAATAATATTTGTTGATATGAATTAGTTTAAAAAATACTTTTGGGAATCAAGGCAGGCAGAACAATAACTGATTATTTCCTATTAAATTATAAAATAGAACATTATTTTGTGAATACTTTGTATATGATACTATTAATCTGAGTAATAAAAATAGCAAATAGTAAATATTTACCTTAGCCAAAAAAAAATACTCTTGTAAATATTACGAGGCTGCCTGTTAGAAAAATAGATATTGCCAGTATACTGTTTTAAAAAATCATCTTCAACATCAAGACTTTACTTTGATTCTAGGATGTTAGTGCAAATTAAAAAGAATATTTTGTTTTGATTTCACATATAGGCCCAATTCTAGTCTATACTCTTTACCAGGGAGTTATCTCAATCATCTTTTCAAATGGTTCTGGCCAAGAAGAAAGGAATTCATGGAGAAAATTGTCTGAATTGCTTAAAAAATGTTGAATAAATTTTAATGTGAATATTAAAGATAACAGATATAGAAGTAATTAAGCCAAATTATGCTAATAGACTGACAGGTAGTGATTTAATGGTATTAATTCTGGAGATATCACAAGACAATGAGCAAGAAAGCAATTAACATGAAATGAAGCTTATCACCTTTGTAGAAAGCTTGGGGGTATCCATTTCTGAGAGGATACTCTGTGTGACAACAGTGCAAGTAATATATAAGAAAACTTGGAACAGTCCATAAAGAAGGAGGTGGAAATATCTGAAAGATAGTGTAGGTGGTTGCATAAAGAAAATTAAACCACCAAACATTCATGTAGGAAGGAAGAGAACAGAAATGTCCTATGATCGGGGGACTCTAAAATCCTAAGAGATTTTGTTTATATTATTTCTGGTTTTTGGTTTAAAAATATATATTTGGAGCAAAAAATAAATACAACATTTGTCTCTATTAACCTAAAATGGTTAATAGATGTAGGAATGATTTATACACACATTTAAAAATACGTATTTTGTGATATATCATTAAAGATTACTAGAATGTGTTTTAGGTACCCCTACTGTTTCACCATTTGAAGTTGGCATAATGAAGGTTATTACACATTTCTGTGAAAAAATCCTTTGGAGCACCTGTCAAGTAAATACTGTGGTAGATGAGCTTGGCAGACTTTGGGGAAAAGTTATAAAGAAAACCTCATATATAATAAAACATATAAAATATGGAATATTTAGCTTCAGGAGGAAAAAAGTCATTATAATCAATTTTGTCTGTCTACCTAATAGGAAAATTGCAGTTTACAATTACTTTTGGATAACATATTGTTGAACACACTGCCAATAATTATTTTTTTTAATATTCTGCATGGATATATGTTGTTTTTATATGTTTTTACAGAAATTGATTTAAAAAAAAAATTTCTTGCCCTTAAAAGCTCTGCAAAAATTGTATCCCATAAATATAAATGACACTATACTTTTTCTGTTGTTTTAGTTGTGGGTTAGTTCTACATTTAAAAACTCCTAGCAGAATATTTGTTTCCTAACCTTCACAATTAATCAACCTCGTATTCTACTTTTTTAAAAGACAGAGATAACTAATGAAGGAAGCATTGTGGTATTTATAAACAGCAGACTCAGTCTTTTTATATTTAAGAACAATCAGTTGAGAGTACAATTCTGTAATAATTAATCAGCTCTTACAGATTTCTATTTCTTCTACCTGTCACTTAATCTTGTACTGTATTTATCCCATCAGTTTTTGTACTCCAAAAATACTTTACACTTATTTAAGGTATGCCATATTTTCTGATGACTGCAATATAGTTTTCTTGTACTGAGTTTGAGAAAACTGAAATACATCAATTCAGGCTTTTCTGAATTTACATGTCATTGTCATTCTTTGTACCAATTTATTTTATGTTAGAGAGTTAGAATTATTTTGAAGCTGTTTTTAGAAATTACATTCTCTTCACTGCAATATGTTGCTATAAAAATATCAGATTTAATTTTAAAAATACTCTAGAGAAAGTATGTACTACAGTTTACTTGATAAACTATTACTTTCATAACATAAAAATATTTATGCTTTTTTCCCTGATTTAAAAAAAAAATTACTTCAAGAGTGCAATAAACCTGAAATTTTAAACCAAAAAAGAAAGATTCTGGAAATCATCATTCTCAGAAAGCTGACACAAGAACAGAAAACCAAACACTGCATGTTCTCACTCATAAGTGGTTGTTGAACAATGAGAACACATGGACACAGGGAGGGAAACATAACACAGCGGGGCCTGTTGGGGGTGGGAGAGCTAAGGGAGGGATAGCAGGGGGCGGTGGGATTGGGGAGGGATAACAGTAGGAGAAATACTGAATGTAGATCATGGGGAGATGGATGCAGCAAACCACCATGGCATGTGTATACATAGGTAACAATCCTGCACAATCTGCACATATACCCCAGAACTTAAAGTATAATAATAATTAAGAAAAAGACAGATGGCTTGGCAAAAGAAGCCATTACATTAAAGATGTTGAGGTCAGGGATGATCATTTATTTTTCTGCAGGAGGCCCAGCACCTAGCATGGTCCCTTGAACATAGTAAGTGCATAATAAATACTTATTAAACAAATAAATGAATAAATGTTATATTTTAACAATATATTGTTTCATACTTATTCTTACAGGATAAATGGAAACGTATTACCCTTCTCTTTGTAACTAAGATTTTAAAAACTAAAACTTCAAACTCATTTTTCTATCCAATGAAGTAAAAATATAGAGTTTGCATATGAGGTTTAGAATGTTTTCTCTTTGGTGAGAGAAAGTTTTATACAAAATCTCTCCTTCTATTATTGGTGATGGAAAGCAGGAAGAACTTAGTACACAGCAAGACTTTTTTTTTTTTTTTTTTTTTTTTAAGATGAAGGAATTTAGAGTGTCAAAATTAAATACTCTGTTTCTCATTCAGTTTTTTACTTGCCACATTTTAGATACTCACCAGCCATGTGGCTAGTGGCTACTGTATTGGACAATGCAGAGATAGAGTATTTTCATCATTGCAGGAAGTTCTTCTGGCTGGCTCAGGGCTAGAGGCTGCTACTGACACTGAGAAAAGGATAAGATTAGTAAGGTGATGCAAATTTATACATGAGATCACCTAATGAGAGAATGGAAATAAGCATAATGGGTGATTGAATAATTGAAGCCTTACATCCTTGGAGGCAAGTAGGTGTTAAAAAATAACCCCTTGAAGGTGATCAGGTTGTTGGAAAGGTGGAGGAAAAATGAGAAAATATCATAATGTAAACAAAAGTCCTTACTTTTCTATGAATGGGAAAAGGTAATGAGGTCCTCAGTTCAAATATAGCAGCAAGGTCCATTAAGTTATGACTTAGCCCCCAAAGGAGGGAAGATCCAGAATTTCTCATGGCCTATTTGATTTGGATCAAGTTTGTCGTGCTAAATAAATATGACATCTTAATATCTTAATAGTGTTGACACTTTGCATTCTGTTTTATAAGCTGTGTCACACATGGTTTTTCCTAAAATGAAGTGACATGGCAGTCATTTTTCCTGAGTTAAGAAGTAGAAGCCAAAAAAAACAAAACAAAACCCTAAAGAACCATAGAATCAAGTTGATTTAAACAAAAATTGAGTCCAACTGCTTCACTTTGTTGATGTGGAAACAGACCTAGAGTGAAAGTGATTTAACTAGTGAGTGTACTCTCCACAATACTTGATAACATTGCTCCTATTTACTACTCCTATTCCTAGCACTGGAGGAAATATAAATGTAATAGATTATGATTATATCTACTAGAAGTGAAACTTCTGATTAATGAAGAGTTCTTGTAATAGACTTATGGGAATCATTAAGCTATTTTAGAACAGATAAAATATTATTTATTGCAGAAATAATTTTCATTTTTCCACAAGAGCTCACAAATCAAAAGTTTTCCTATTCTTATAGAGATTCAAACAAAGTCTGTGGTTTATGCATAAATACTCTCCTCTGAAATATATCAAGTATAGAGGTGGGAAAACCCACAGATAATAGCTAGCTTTCTAAATTGACATTTTCATGCTAAGCATTCATTGAGTCTTTCAATATGACAGCATGTTTTGGGTTGTGTGAAAGAGAAATCATCTTAAATTAGTCTGTCTTCTCAGTGGAAAAGAAGACAAATTGCCAACTTCCTAGTGCCTCACCACAGTAAATTATAGAAGTTAAAGTGTGTAGCTGGGCGCGGTGGCTCATGCCTGTAATCCCAGCACTTGGGGAGGCTGAGGCGGGTAGATCACGAGGTCAGGAGTTTGAGACATGGCTGGCCAACACAGTGAAACCCTGTCTCTACTAAAAATACAAAAATTAGCCAGGCATGGTGGCACACGCCTGTAGTCCCAGCTACTTGGGAGGCAGAGGCAGGAGAATCACTTGAGCCTAGAAGGTGGAGGTTGCAGTTAGCCAAGATGGTGCCACTGCCACTGCAATCCACATTCCATCTTGGGCAACAGAGTGAGACCTTGTCTCAAAAAAAAAATAGTTAATGAATATAGTATTTTATCATATATAGAAGATTTGCAATTCATGTACCCAGTGATTCCAGAAAGAAGAGAGAAAATACTTGTTTTAGGACCCTGTGTCAAAGATGTCTGACAGATTGATTAATATACTAAACATGATTAAAATCTGTAGTCCTATGTTCTCATTTCATGATTTCTTTTAGCAATGTATAAATACATATCTATGATAAGTAGATAAAATTATTTTTAAATTTTAAAATACCAATAACCCAAAACCCTGCTGTAATAATCATATGGAAACATTGAAAAGCATACCTAGTTTGCTAAACAAAGAGGTGAAAAATTACTTAACAAAAATCTCAGAGAAACAAAAGAAATTAGGCTAATATGAAATTTTGGTAGATATCAATGCAGTACATATATTTAAATAAGAACCCTGTTTAAAAACAAAACAGAACACAACAAGCACAATGTTAATCATGTGTTATTTGCTTTTGGAAGTTCTGTTGCTTGTTCTATCAATGAGTACAACTGGTAGATAGATACAGCCTGTGTGCAATCTTGAATATCTTAATTTTTGAAGGCAGAAGGAGTTTGTATTACTTCTGTCTTCTTACTGAGGTCCTTTGCATATCTCTTTTTGTCCCATGGACCTTAAATGAGAAATCAATGTAGGTCTTTCTTTTCAAAGTAGACTTGCAAGGGTTAGAGTCTATATGCAGAGAGTGTAAGGGGAAGATGTAAGAAGCAACAGCTATAGAATTATAATTTTGATACTTAATTATCATCATATAATATTTTCATATTCACATAATCCTCATAACAATCCTGTGAGTATAGATATAATCCCTGTTTTCTAGTTGAAAACAAGTAGTTGACTAAAGTGATTTGCTCCAAGTTATACAATGTTAAAATGTCAGATCAAGAATGTGAACATGGTTTTATCTCATTGTAGGGTCTATTTGTTCCAGTAAGATAAATTAACCAATGCAACAGAGATGTAAATTTTTCTTTTACAGATTACACAGTTTTGAGAACTGTGTTAGCCATTTTACATTTCCTTGAATGCAAATAATTATAATATGTCTTACAATATTTATGTTTTAAAAATAACTTTTAATTTTTTTATCTCTCATTTTAATATTTCTAATATGTAGACAAGCGCTCTGGAGAGGAATTAATTGGTCAAATGAATTTTAAACTTAGTTTCTTCTATTCTTATATAGAGTAAGCAAATCATAAGATGTATTTTTAAATGCTCTATTTTCATATATATTGTTATATATGAAAATTATTTTTAAATGTGTGGGTCTGAGTACATTAAAATGACAGATTCTGTTCTTTTCAATTAAACTCTAATTTTCCTACTGACATCCTCCCATGCATTCCTGTAAGGATGTCCTGAGCTACTGTTAAATTTCACTGACTTACGCGTTGGCAAGGAAAGTTAAATTTGTTTTTGGTTTTTAGGTCATATTCCCTTATACATTTGGATTTGTGTAGTAGTTTAAAACATTGTAATCTGTAAACTGATCAGAATTGTTGACATAAATGTTTTCCTATACAAAGGTATCACAAAACTGTTAAATGTTATTTTTACTTATTTTAAAATGTTAAGTTTAAAATAATTATACTTTAATCTTTTCAGAAGACTGACATTGTCACAAGCCTTTAAGTTTCTCTGAGGGTTGGAAAGTGTATGTGTTAATAAAATATGCAAGGTCATTAAGCTGGCATGATTTAAAGAACCTTGGTAAGTTATTCCCTCCCATCATCCTCCCCCTTCATTCCACACATAACTTTCTGCCCTACTCATGACATTTTCCCCACCCCTATCCATTTATTTTCTACAACAAAAAGAATGATAGTAACTGCCTCTGATAAATATCTGAAAAAAAAAAAAAAAAAAAAAAAAAAAACCTGCACACTCACAAGCCATGCAATGTAGGAAAGAGGTGCCTGAGACAATCCCTCTCTTGTTCTATTGTGCTATGTGCTTTCTCTGGTGATGCAACCTTCATTTCAACCCAGTCGCTCCTCACATGTTAATCTAACTGGCTTTGTAGATATGAATAGCTGCGCCCTGTAGCAACTAGACAGAAATGAAAGGAATGTATGCTTAAGTTTGCAGTGTAGTATTTTACTACATGGTTGATGTTCAGCTATACTTAAATGTTGGAAAGTATTGGTACATTACTTCAGGCACTAAAGTTAATAGTATTTGAAGTGGTGAAGTTTTAAAAATATATGTTCTCTAGTTTTGCTGCAACTTCTTTGTATAGCACTGTTATTAAAAACAGTATTAGAGATCAACTGGGTATGTGTCAATTTTAATACTAAGTTAAAATTAATAACTAATGAAACTGCTACTCTATTTTAATCCACACCAGCTTACTGATTACTATATAATTTGATTTTTTACTGCATCAAAACATGTGAGGACAGGTGGTCATAGCTGATCATAACTGGAATTCACCAAATGGAATTGAACAAATGGACCAAATTGTCCATTACATAGGACAAAGCCATGATTATATCCATTTGGTCAATTCCAGTTGAGGATATTTTCAATCACTAAATTCTATCTGTTATCAAATGATCTTAACAAGTAGTTTATGATTTTTCCAACATTATGAGATATGGCTATAAATTTTTCTCATACTTTTATTTTGTAAACACAGCTCAGATATCAACTTATCAATGAAATTCTCTTCAGCTTCACAGAAAATCTTGGTTTATTCATATACCAAGTCTTTGTTATAATCCTCAATAATTCTATAGAAACATTTATTTTCATGGCCTTTTCCCCAACTGGATTGAGATAAAAAAGGCTGCCTCCTTCTCTAATTCTTCTTAAAATATTCTTCATTCTCTATTTTCTACTTCATAATAGGGAACCTAGTATATAATAATTCAAATAAATATTTGTTGACTGACAAACCTAATGTATTAAGACCTGATAGGTTTATCAGAACAAATGATCTTCATTTTCCTGAGCACATTGTAGACAGACTATATGGAGACTACTATACATTTAAATTTCTTGTGTATATTTTGAATATGAATATTAGGTATAAAACTATATAATATTAAATACTCAATTTCATGTAACTTTTTGCTAATCTGTAGGCAAACAGCCCTCAGTCTAGAAGCATTTTCTCATTTGGAATGTCTCATAGTGTCTTCTGTTTATTTGTCTAGCACCACGTAAGAATCAGTGCCTGCCTTTATTTTTCAGCCATAAATATTTGGGGACCACACAGCAACTGATAGTATCCCCTCAGTTGTTTCCTTTAATATATAAAAGATAAATTTGTATATTAAGAAATGTTACGTAAGTAATGTGCAGCTAGTATATGACATCATCTATGCAACATTATTTCTTTTCAAAATATGTGTCTTAAGAATTCCTGGAGAAAAATACAGCAGGAAACTAATGTTATATTTTGTATCCATAAAAATATGTTATATATGTCGCTTTCTGTTTGAAAAACAATTTCTGTGATACTGTTTTACATTTCAATTGAATGAATATTTAAATATTCATAATTTAGAAAAAATAAGGAGAGTTCATACTTTTTAAAATGGAATAATTGAACTGTAAGATGAATATTTATCTAAAAAATTAGAAGTGGTCAATTTCACCAAATATATACAGTTTTCTATAAAAACAGTCATCACAAAGAAAATAGATTTAATTAAGTTAAAATTACTAAATAGGTAAAGTTGTTGTAACTAAAACTGCAGTTAGATTTTTTTCTTAAAAGAAATAATATATTTATATTTTATATTTACTCACTCGAATTTTAAACTGCCTTAATTTTCACATATTCATGAGGAGTAACTATCATTCTGTGTGGCAGTTAAAGGAAAATAGAAAAAAACAAATTGTTGGTTCTGATTTGGTAAAGGAAGTAGTCAGTTAAACTTTTTCTATAGGTCAAGTATAGTGGCTCATGCATGTAATCCCAGCAGTTAGTGAGGCCAAGATGGGTGTATTGTTTGAGCTCAGGAGTTCAAGACCAGCCTGGGCAGCAGGGTGAATGCTTATCTCTACCAAAAGTACAAAAATTAGCATGGTAGCGATGGCATGCACCTGTGGTCCAAGCTACTTGGAAGGCTGAGGTGGTAGGATCTCTGGAGCCCGTGACATTGAGGCTACAATGAGCCATGATCACATCACTGCACTCCAGTCTGAGTGACAGAAGTGGGACATTGTCTCAAAACAAACAGTCAAACAAACAGAAACTCCATTTATACAAGGCAAATACTCATGTTGTTATTTGTCACAAGATTTTTTCCTTGCCTTTTTTTTCTTTTCTTTTTTTTTTTTCTTAGATGTAGTCTTGCTCTGTCCACCAGCCTGGAGGACAGTGGTGCAATCTTGGCTCACTGCAGCCTCAACATCCTTGGCTCAAGCCATCTTCCAGCCTCAGTCTCCTGGGTAGCTGGGACTACAGGGATGTGACACTATGCCTGGCTGTTTTACTTTTTTGTAAAGGTGGGCTCTTGCTATGCTGCTCAGGCTGGTCCCAAGCTTCTCTGCTCAAGAGCTCCTCCTGCTTTGTCCTTCAAAAGTGCTGGAATTCAAGGCATGATCCACCATGCCTGGCCATTTTTTTTTTCTTGCCTGAAATCTTCCTGCATTAACTCTGCAATGGAGTCATTATCAACAAAATTCTTATTAGGCAATAAGTCATTCAAAAGATACAGTCAGTATATACTAATATGCTTTTACTGGTTTTAAGACCATATGACTTTCTTATTGCTGCTTTAACAAATTACTAAGAACATAATGGCTTAAACAACACACATGTTATCTGGAAGTCAGAAGTCCAAAATAGGTTCCATTAGACTAAAATCAAGGAGTCGGCGCAATTGCATTTTTTGGAGTCTCTAGAAAATATCAGTTTCTTATTTTTCAGCTTCTAGTGCCTATCTATCTGTGTTCCTTGGCTTATGGCCTCCAGCCAGCAATCTCATCACTGCAGTCTGCTTCTGTCCTCATATCTCCTCTTAACTCTGACCTTTCTGTCTTTTTATTTCTCATAAAGGGACCCTTGTGATTACATTGGCCTCACTCAGATAATCAAGGACAATTTCCTGTCTCAAGCACCCTACATTTATTGCATCTGTAAAATATCAATTGCCATGTAAGTTAATATAGTCACATATTACAAGGATTGAGGTGTGGCTATTTTGGAGGGCCATTATTCTGCCTATCACAAGGACATTGATATAGCCATTTCTTTCTCCCCATTCTGTTACCAATAAGGTTATTATTGCCATTCAGGTTATTATTGCCATTCCTCTTCTTCTACTGTGTTTGAAATAAACTCTGATTTAGTGGTTCTCAGGATCATGAGGCACACCAGGATGTCATTCTCACCTCTGAAGTGCATAGCAAGTAATTTGTAACTAGACTTTTTAAATGATTCACTCCTTTTTAAAGGCATTAGTGTACAGGCAAGGTCATTCCCATAACTTATGCTCTTTCTGCTAATGTCTTGAATGGGAGAAAAAAGAGTGGATATTACAGTAAGCTTACAAAAATTTACATATACCCCAAACCTACAATAAGTGTATATTGTGGCTGTATTAATATTAATTATATCAGTAGCTATATTATAAATTATAATAAAAAAATTTGTGATAATAGGGGGTGTTCATCCAAGCCTGGTACCTGTCCAAGAATATTTTATACCTATGAATGCCATTTTTCATGCTGATCATGGATCAGTGAACAGAATTTGATACTTTTTGCCCTTGTGGGTCAAAAGTTAATGCGCCATGAATAGCTAGTATAGTCTACAAAGAAGCTTAGGTAAATACAAATAATGATAATGATGAAAAAGCAATAATAAAAATTATAAAATGCAGTCAAACCAGATTGTAAAAAATATGGTAGTAACTGTAATTTAGAGTGATATTTATCATTATCATCTCAATGGGGAAAGCTGTATGTAATTATACAGCATTCAATCCTTTAACAGAAATGCACATTTCACTTAATTAGCTTTTTCTGTTAATAACATTTACTTGCTATTGTATAAATGGATTTTTTAAATCACAAATTACCAAACAGCTAGTGTCTAGTAAATTTTGTCCCTCTTCCTAGCATCAAAATTCCAGAAGTCTGCTGATAGTTATCATTGGTAGTAAAATAATTCTGATGTGTATTAATTGATTAATGTGCATTCAATTTTATAACAAACTGGAAATACATTTCTGATATACAATAAATAGATGGCTAAATCTATTCAAAGTAATACATTAGTGGTGATGTTTTGTGCTATTCTATGATAAAGAAGAAATAAGCACTAGTAAAAGAAATCTGGATATTTTAATGAGTTAGGAAAGAATGAGAGAAGCCTCACTTCTGTTGAAAGAAACAAGCAACAAAACACACACACATACAATCTGTGCTTAGACTTAATAGAAATATGAAGAGATAAATGACTTCATATGCATTCAGTGGGAAGAAAAGTTTGAGGCAACGAAGCTAAACATAAAAGACAAAAAGCAAATGTAACCTCAGTGACCACAATCTACAAAACCCAAATAGAAAACCTGAGAGTATGAGAGGATGAATCTATAAAACCTCCAGCAAAGAGCTTAACAGCAATTAAAATAAAGACAAATATCTGGGATGAATAAACAAAGCCGCACATATTACAAAGGAGAATATACTAGCATCACGTAAGAGTTTTTCTTTCAGTAACTGTTTTCAAATAATTGAATCATAAACAAAGATTTCTGAGGTTTTAAGCTCATTATTTTGGTTCTCTGGTTTCTCCTAGGATGCAGTATAGAATCTCCATGCCTGGTGTTTATGTACCAACAGAAGCCGCTGCTTCTTTCTTTCATTATTTCCTTTTTAAGTGAAAGTTAATACCTTTTATATGTTACAGAGAAGAGGAAGAAAAAGCCACACTCCACTATGCTACAATGCACTGAGAATCAGCTAAGGGAGGATTATACACATGGCTGAATACAGTTTATTCATTTGTTCTTTGGATTTGTAGATAACAAATGGTGGTATTCTGTAACATCTTGTGTGATTAGCAAATGTAAGGCTGAAATGAATCTTTCAACAGTGTTTAGAAACAGTTTGATTTTAAAAATTATATAGACATTTCATTCTGATGTACCCAATTCATGTGCATATCTGTTCCAGTCTTCTCTCTTGGAAGTCTCCTTTGTTGGGTACACAAAACAGTAGGGACAAAGATTTAGATTTGACACATACATTCAAATAATTACTGTTTGTTTGTATTCAAATACACCTTAAAAGAGTACCTACACACTGAAATGTCATGATAATATCATCTCAGAGACACAGTTAAAGAAATGATATTAAATATTTTCTCATAATGGAATATTTTGAATATATCAATTATTAATACCTCTGAAGCCACGGATTTGAGTCTTAAACAGGACGGTGTAACATGAAATTCTGTGTGATATTGAATTCTACTTCATGACAAATAATAATGTGATTTGATTCAATTTCATGTAATGACTATTTTTGAAGAGCTTTTTTGTGAAAGGTCACAGATATATGAGAATAATTAGAACACAATATCAGGGTTTGACAGTTTAAAGGCCAATGTTGAAGAAAGAAATATTTGTTGCACATGTTGAATGCACACACACGTGCACACACACACACTCTCTTTTATGAAGAGTTACATTTTAGTGTACTATGTAAGTGAAAGAAAATTAGCTTTATACTTATATTGGCCCATGACTGCAATGTGTATTAAAATATCCATATATTTACTTACTATTTCTATAATTCTTAAACCTGTATCATAGTGCTTATTATGTTGATTACTTCTTTGAAAATTGAATTAATTTAATACAGATGAAAGGCAAAATGTTCAGGATGGACACTGTTAACTTTAAAGGATACTCAAGAATGTTTATGAAAAACATGTTTCATGTAAAAGAGAGGGTGGGAATCTTGAATTTTTTCTGGAAAAATGTAATTGTTACTCTTTATTAACTTAGTAAGTCGCATTTAAAAAAAAAATAGAACAGCTTTTTGTAGAAAAAAGTAGAGGAGTTGACTGGAAATGTTAGGTGGAATGTATTTTTTGACCTTTTGAAAAATTTGGTATTAGTATTTTTTTTTTCATTGACTTCCTTTCCTGACAAAATAATTCATCATATTATTTCCTCCTATTATCTCCCAGTGACACTTTTGAAATATATTGAATAGAAACATATGATTTAGGCTTATTACTTCTCAGTTCCATTCGATAATTGAACTGCAGCTTTACCTAACTCTAAATTATATTTCCTCCAGTGGTAAAATTACCAGATTTTAGAAAACTAGTGAAGCGTGTGTTTTCTAAATATGCTGAATTTTACTTTTTCTTTAAAAATTAACGATGTGCTAAGTTTGCACATACCCTGATGTATTGGTCAGGGTTCTCTAGAAGGACACAACTAATACATATATGAGTTTATTAAGCATTAATTTATAAGATCACAAGGTCCTACAATAGGCTGTCTGCAAGGTGAGGAGCAAGGAGAGCCAGTCCGAATCCCAAAACTGAAGAATCTGGAGTGTGATTTCGAGGGCAGGAAGCATCCAACATGGGAGAAAGATGTAGGCTGGGAGGCTAGGTCAGTCTTTTCTTTTCATGTTTTTCTGCCTGCTTTGTATTTGCTGGCAGCTGATTAGATTGTTCCCATCAGATTAAGACTGGATCTGCCTTCTCCAGTCCACTGACTCAAATGTTAATCTCTTTTGGCAACACTCTCAAAGACATACCCAGGATCAATACTTTGTATGCTTCAGTCCAATGAAATTGACAGTATTAAACATCCTGGCTAATTAAAGATTACTTAATCTACTTCTCTTTGGATAAGTTAGTGATGGTATTGTTACTGTCTTTCTAGTAAATATGTTGCACACAAATCCTCCTTTGAACCTTCAAGATTTCATTCGAGTAGCAAACTCATTATTATATCCTACAGGGTACCAAATTCTAATACTTGAGTATCTCTCTGGTAGTGTACTCAAGTACATCTCCCTACCCATGATTTACCATGCTACTATACTGGCCATATTTTTGTTTTTCAACTGTGAAATGTGCTTATTTCTAATAAATTTCAAGGCATTTATATGGGACATTTATATTTTTTTATTATTAAATACTTTCTTCAGGTGTCGGAATGACAACCTGCATCTCATTAGAATAAATTCTAATGTTACTTCCTCAAGGAGGCTGTTTCTGATTATTTTTATTAAACCAAAACTTTCTTATCCTCTCCCCACCAGAAACTTTGTATGGCATTATTGTTTTCTTCATAGTCACACATGACCAATGTTTTGTAAGATTCATACCTGCAGAAATAATGCATTTCAACAACAGAGAACAGTTTTAAATTAAAATACCAAAGCTATAGCAGCAAAATTTCATACCTTAGTAACCTGAATGGGTAGATTTTTGTCCCCCACATCGGGGGAAAGGCGTATCCTTGAATCCATGAATTCAATGGATGCCTTATAGATATTAAGTTTGGAGAAGGTGTATTTGTTATAGCTGAATTTGTGTATTAAAGAGGTATGCTTGAGCAAGATCAAGTCTTCATAACTTGGTTGAATTAATGGAAAACCCTAGAAATTAAAGTTAGAGATACATTTTATTACAAATGTAGAAGTCAGGCAGAATATTTAATTTTGTGTGCTGATAAGCTAGGTGTTCCAGCTATATTTCTTGCAACATAACCACTAGCAGGATAGCCTGAGGCAGTCTTTTACCTGTTCTGGCATCATTTTACTCATCTGTAAATTTGAGCCTATCTCAGCAAGAACTTGTACCCGCTTTCTAAGGCAAATCTTGAGAAGCCGTGAAACTTGTTGAAAGTGTGTTCCTTTCAAAGTTAGGGCTTACTTACTTTCTAACAATGTGATTATTGGATAGTTACTTGGTCTCTCTGAATACTGAAAGGGCATCCAGTTATTCTAACACAATTTATTCCAAAACCCACCATGTCTCACTGGTTTGGAATGCTACTTTTAACAGGTTTAATTCACAAAGATATATAAGTCTATTTCTGGATTCTCTATTTTGCTTATTTACTCTATTTGTCTGTCTTTGAGCCAGTATCATAATGTTTAACTTTTAAAAGCTGTAATGGCTCTTTGTATTTATTTATTCTTCTGGTTTAATGATAATATCAATCTCTCAAATTTTGTCCCTCCTCCAAAACTACCATATTAACAGATTGTAATTTTGATTGCAATTACATTAAACATATAGATTAACGGGAAGCTAAGTAAAGTGTTTATATTATTAAAAACATTTTGATATGCATTTATTCAGTTCTTCCATTCATTCAATACAATTTATATTTTCAAAAGTTAGGATTATTAGAAATTTAACTTATAATTGTTTTATGTTTGTGTTTATTCATAATTATTTACTCAACAAATACTTATAGGGTACACATATTATATCACAAACTGTGTGCTTACTAGTTGTTGAAGATTTTAAAACACATACACACATACACACACAACACATTATCCTTTACCTTCAAGGAGCTTATGGTTTAAAAGAAATGATTGTTATTTGTTCAACAGGCATTTTGCCAGTAGCTTTTCATAAGATATCTTATAAGAACCAACATTTAATGGTATTTTTCTCCTGGTATTTATAAATGTGAAGAAAACTGAAAGTAGATAGTAATTTACCAAAATGTATATAGTAAGCAATAGTTAAAGTTAGGAATAACATCTAAGTCTGGCTCCAAAACACATTTTTTTTCTTCCTATTACAGAATGTTATATCACATCTGTCCTTACAGACATAAATATGTATTAAATTTACCTGGTGGATGTTATCTGAATTACGATCTCTAGTCTAGAAAAAAAAAAAAAAAAAAAAAAAAAAAAGCAGAGACACCATAGGGCTAGCCTCATAGATATAAAACTCACTCTAAACACATGCAAACTGATACTTATGAAATGACAAGGTACATAGGGCTAAATTTATGCCCAGGATACTATGTAAGCAGAACTAGAGAATGAGTAGGTAGTCTGAGGAACCAGGGAGTGATTTTGATGAAATATCACGGTGGTTTCTTTGAGGAGTTGATTTTCTAAGGTAAGTTATAAAGAAAAACATAGATGAAGAGGAAGACGAGGTATTCTAATTAGAAGAAATAATAGAATAAAAGTCATGGAGGAAAGAAACGGAATGGTGGGGACAAAAGACTATAGACAGTACACCATTTCTGTGGCATAAACAGCAAGGCAAAAAGTGGCTACTTTATGCCTCAGAAATGGTTTATGGATTTCCTTTTGTGACCTACAAAGCCATTTGAACATTATTCTGTAGCATATACAAAAGAGAATGCTTACGAGCTTTTAGCGGGGAAGGGGGCATAATTAGGCAGAGAGGACCAGGAAAATGAGTTTATCCTAAAAATTTGCTTTTGACTGATCTTCATGGTTTTTTTATTATTATTATTTAACAGAACATGAATATAAGGAGCATAGGTTAAAAGGCTTACCACCTTCTGAAGTCTTCTATTTATATTATAAAGGCAAGCAGAATTCTAGTTATTATAGCTCTTTAGAATTCAAAAATTGCTACATAAGCCATCTGGTTTTACTGCCAAGTTCATGCTCCAGCTGAGAATGTTACCATTAATGCAAAATCCTTGAGCTTGAGAGCAGGTAAGAGTAAGGGAAATCCTTGTATCCTCGCGAGCTAGAATAAGCTCCAGCAGACTGCTTTTTAGTAGTCTCTCTGTATTCTCCAAGCCAAACTTATGGTATTTAGGAGCAGTTCTTAATAGGATGAATGCAGAATAAAGACCACCAAGGATGGGCATGATGCAAGTCTTTTGGTCTTTGCCCAGCTTTTCTGGATCTCCTTATTGTAGATAATTTACCTTGCCCTGAGATTGTACAGTTTGCTTTGCGACCGGTCTTTTGCGTTTATGTGGCCCTGGGATCTCCAGCCTTACTCGCTTCACTGTACTAAAAACCTCTGGCTTACTTGGTCTCCAGCCTCTAGTGATCCCATTTGTAACCTCTGGTTTTCCTGGCCTCCAACCTATTCTTGTCTCTAGTGGTGTGCTCTACCCACCTCCTTTCTTTGCCTGCTGGAATTAATGATGAAGCATTTGATTTAAGTCTAACCTGCAAAAGTCTCTTTTGTTTGAGAAAGGTTTGGCCATTCTACTTATGTTCATGGATTGTTGTTTTAAGGTTTACTGGCAAATATAGTTTGAGTTTTATTATGCCAACCTTAACTTTTGTTAACTTGAGCTTTATACCTATAGAATTCGCTTATGTATTTTCCCATATGTAAAAAATGACAAATAATATTCTATAAAACTGTTGTATTTAAAACTTGAATGTAAAGAAGCTGAGACATAGAAAGAAGAAATGAAATTCTCAGAGAATGACACAAGATCACATTGCTACTTAGTAAATATTTCTTATTCTTTTTTCTCTTGAGGAGATATCAGTACATTTCTCCTGGAAATAGAATAACCTATCAGTGTAAGGTGTCTGAGTCTTTTAATTATTGTAGTATATTTTCTTATCATATTTGGTGATGTCAGCCATGCCTCCCTGGACATAATATGCCTTTCTAAATTTTTTGTCTTTCAGTTGTAGAATGATGTCATATTTATTTCTTTTAATATGTGATTTATAAATGATTTAAACTTTTTACTTTTTAAATGAATTGATTCAGTTCAGTTTTAAGATCTTACTGATTGCTTTTTCTGAGGTTTTTTATTTACCATGTCCTGTTTATATGGCTGGCAGTGTTGACTAGAAACTTATTCTAGAGATTACATGTACCAATTTATTCATACATTTCTGGTCTTCTCTATGTTATATACAATGATCGACAAATTTTTATGGCACATCTTCCTGCTTTTATGGTTATGGTTACTCTGTTGTCTTGGGCCCTATACTGAATTTTCTATTCATTGAGCATGATTCTTAATAGAGAACCATTTCTAAGCCCTGACGTATCTGGGAACTTTCTGGGACACACTAAAGGATTATTATTTCTTTTTTTCCTCTCACCAAAATATTAAATATAAATTTACAAGTGCTAAGTCAATGTACATAGTATTAAAATATAATTTTTCAAAGCTGATGCTTTGGGATCAGAGAATCCTGGGATCAAATCCTAGGTCTGCAGCTTGAGCCTATCTAATTTTAAGACTGTGTTTTCTTATCTAGATAATATTAACATTTATCTCAGAGTAAATAAGAGTAAACTAGGAAATATATGGAAAAGACTTCATCTAGAGAGATATAGTGTGTGTACAATAAAGTTTAGCTTTTCAATTGGCTTTATTCATGTTTTTATTCTTGTACCAGAGATTTCCTCTAATTATGCTATTTATTCCACTTTCCTCTGATAGAAAAATTAACAAGAATTTGTTAGTTTCTTATAAACAGGGGCCTCTTGATATCACCGTTTAGAATTCCAGAGAAAGGCAACATTATATATTCAAAATAAGCAGGTGTTCATATTGTGTAGAATTTTCCTTCTCTCCACAAGTGTTGCCCAGGATTATATATGGTGTCCAAAATTTAACATCAAGTCTATAGTTTGTAAGTCCTTGAGGCGACTCAGAGAGTGACATTAACTCCCTTGATATTCCCTTAACTAGAAAGAAATACTTGGATATCAAGATGTGTGGTAATAGGCCTAGAGAAGATTTCTTCTGCAGATTAAGTGGTATGGTTGGAGATGGGCACTGAAAACAGGAGGGCACCAGGAGAAATATCAACATCATCTTTTTTGTAATTTCGTCTGGTCAGGACTTGATTTCAGATCTTCTCTTCTAAACTCATAGCTTTAAAGAAAATTTCCTATGAGACTTAGAAATGAAATTGTTTCTTTCCTACAAGAAATAAGAATGGATGCCTAACAAATTATTTCAGTTATTTGATTATTATGCTTCTAAGTAGAAAAAAGTTTTGAGGTCAGCTTCAGATCAAAGAAATCTGGACTTTAAATCATTTGTTTCTTGAAAAATTCCCTCTGCAAATGGATAAAAGATGGAAAATCTTGAGAAGTAAACTGGTTGGTATTTTAGATTTTAATCTAATAGGCAAGTTAGAATAGCTGCGCATTGACATTGCTTTTCTCAGTTGTAGTAAGAATGATCTACGTAATAGAGGAAGGTAGAACCTTGGTATTCCGATTCTATATTAGGAGATTACAAAAGAAGTGTGTGCTGGCACTTTAAAGGAGAATGGAACATATTTTGAGTCTTAAAACTAGGCATGCCACAAGAGAATCCCTTTGAGAATTTGAAGTTTCTTAGGTAAATGTGTCTCTATGTGTGTACATAAATGGGTGATGCCTCTTGACTCCATGGATTCCAAGTTATGGTAAAAAGCAGTGTAGTTATTTTTCCTCCCATACTACCCCAACCCTTGCCCCAAAGGCAACCTGAGATTCTATGTGAGAAAAATATCTGTGTTCTTTAATCCTTTGATGTTCCAATTATATAGGGAAAATACAAATTCTGGCAATTTGACTTAATGTTTTAAGGTATAGAAGAAGACTTGTAGTATATATGTGTCATCTAGGTACTTTAGGTAAAACATTTTCACTTGACCATATCTCTGGCTTTCTGGCAACTATCTAATTCAAACAGTTTCCAGTCATACGAAATTATATTTGTATTCATTCATTCATGAGATTTCAGAATTCACTATATTCACTATGCTTTAACTGTTAGTGGTCTCTAAAACTCCAGAGGACACAATTTAGATTACATGGATATGAATTCACACTATGAAATTCTATTTTAGATTGGTTATTCTCTTGCTGACCCCTAAGGAGTAAAATGATCTCTAATATGCTTTTGGAAAGCATGTACAGGAACTGCAACATAAAGTCACATAATTGAGTCACCTTGCTTAATTTCACTTTGTGAATTATTGGTTTCCTGAGAGGTAGCTTAACAGCTGAACAGAGGAAAACAATTCTCAAGCTTAAAGTATCTCCTTGGGTATCTTTCTTCTGTGTAATGACACTACTGGAGTGCATGACAAAATCATTGGTAAACAGGCTTTGAATTTGAATGCACATTGCCACACATAGAGTTCATTAATCACCCCAACATAGAGAGATTTCAATGTGTTTGATTTGTTACGTTGAAGATTATTGTGTCTTTGTACTGATTTCCTATAGAATCAAGATATAATAGATGATACTTTCTAATGTTTTAAGATATTAATAGCTAAGTTTTTTACTACCAGTGACCTGTATATAGTTATAACTCTTCTAAGAAAAAACTATTGTGAAGGACCTATTTTTTTTCCTCAGATCAGCTGTTCTTTTTGAGAACCTGGTAGTATGCGAGTGAGGAATAAATAAGGCCTGAAAGTTGTATTTAAGAAATACCATTTGCAGCATTTTGTAATTTGACAAATTTTAAATGTGAATATTTTCCTGTCTATAAAAATACAGGTGATTGGACATGTTGGCCTTTTCAAAATCATGTATACTTTTTGCAGGGGTAAGAAATTTGAAATTAACCAGTGATTTCTTAATTTATTAAAGGAAAATTTTAGTCTTAGTGGGAGAAAAGTCCTACATGTAATAGAAAGGTAAAAAGAAAACTTTCTCTTCTTTTATACAGATTCCATATGAATTCTCATACTTAATTGATGTAAACTGAAACTTGAATAACAAAATCCATTGTAAAAATTTCAGTCAGTAGAAGCTTTTAGAAAAAAATTATCCTTTATATTCATATTAAAATATTAATATGAAGGCTACAAAATGCAGTTTTAAAATATATTTTATATTTCTAAAATATAGTGCTTTAAGAATGCATAATATATAACACTTTATACTGTAGTATCAGATTTACATGTTATAAATGACTTTTCTACAAATAACCAAAGTTCTGAAACATATGAAGGGGTACATATAACCCTTTAATGTTACAAATGTAAGCAGTAGATACCCCTTTATATGTTCTAGAGGTTTGTTTATGTGGTAGAAAATACCACATAATACTATATCATCAGACATGGAGATGATTCCAGAAGTTTGTGGCTGCCATTACTATTTTCACTGACCATCTGAATAACTCAGAGAAGAGATGAGGCAAGTTAATTACACAAGTGATTCTTTAGTGAATGGGCAAAGTAAAGGATGTCTCTCAATCTTTCTTTAAAAAATTTTTCACCTTTCACAACTTCTGTGGGTTAATGATGTAAAATGTATTTCTTGAAAATAGAGTTTCATAATTTGCAATGATAATTTAAAAATCTACTTTGATCCTTATCAATGAATTCTCAGCTAATATAAGTGCTAATTACTGTTATCGGTGATATTTAGACATATCAAAGTCTAATGTTGCCTTAAAATTGGAAAATTAAGGCTATATTTACAGAAGTCAATTTATTTAAGACTTAGCATGGTGCACCTCTGATCACATTATACACAGAACACCCATTAAATTTTTAGACATAAACTGATTCACAGTTGGCTACAAAAGTTATATACTACTGTGATCCTAATTATTTACTATTTAATCATATTACAAGTAACTTAAAAGCAAATTGCAAAAGAAGATGATCCAAGATGGCCAAATAGGAACAGCTCTGGAGTGCAGTTCCCAGAGAGAAAACTCACCACATTTCCAAACGAATTTATACTGCCCACAGACCAGGAGATTCCCAGGCGGAAAGGCACCACGAATCTCCAGCACAGCTGTTTTAGCCAGTGCAGCAAGTCTCCGCACAAAAATTCAAACAAATCTGGGTGCTGTTTCAACTGGCGCCTGGAACACGTGGGAGACAGAGTCACCCATTCAACTGAAAAAGAGGGGGCTGAAACAGGGAGCCAGGTGATCTGGCTCAGTGGGTCTCACCCCCACAAAGACCAGCAATCTGAAACGCTCTGGATTCAGAGTTTCATGGGAACCACAGCTGGACCCGGGATGGTCCAGCTCTGTCAGGGGAAGGGCATCTGCCATTACTGAGGCAGTCCACCACTACCGAGGTAGCCCGCCATTACCGAGGTAGTTCTAACTATACCTCTATAAACAAAACCACAAGGAACTTCACACAGCAGCTTTGAATGGAACAGCAGAGCTCGCAGCTCAGCACTTGAGCTCCTATAAGGGATGGACTGTCTCCTCAAGCAGCTCCCCAACCCCCATATATCCAAAGAGACACCTAATAAAGGAGAACTCAGGCTGAAGTCTGGTGGATATCCTTCTGGGACAAAGATAAGAGGAGAAGAAACTGGCAGCAACCCTTACTGTTCTGTAGCCACTGCAGGTGATCCCCAGGCAAGCAGGGTCTGGAGTGGACCTCCAGCAGTTGTAAAGAAGAGGAGCCTGACTGTTAGAAATAAAACTACAAACAGAAAGAAATAGCTTCAACATCAACAAAAAAGACGTCCACTCAGAGACCCCATCTGAAAGTCATTAACTACAAAGACCACAGGTAGATTAATTCACAAAGATAGGAAGAAATCGGGACAAAAAGGATGAAAACACACAAAACTGGACTGCCTGTCCTCCAAGGGATCACAACTCCTCACCAGCAAGAGAACAAGGTTGGATGGAGAATGAGTCTGATGAATTGACAGAAACAGGCTTTAGAAGATGGGTAATAACAAACTTCTCTAAACTAAAAGAACATGTTCTAACCCAATGCAAAAAACTATGAACATTGAAAAAAGGTTTGACGAAATACTAACGAGAATAAACAGCTTAGAAAAGAATACAAATGGCTTGATGGAGCTGAAAAACACAGCACGAGAACTTGGCGAAGCATACACAAGTTTCATTAGCCGAATTGACCAAGCAGAAGAAAGTATATCAGAGGTTGAAGATCAACTTGAAGAAATAAAATGAGAAGGAAGGCAAGATTAGAGAAAAAAGAATGAAAAGAAATGAACAAAGCCTCCAAGAAATAGGGGATTATGTGAAAAGACCTAATCTACGTTTGATAGGTGTACCTGTGTGTGATGGAATGAATCCAAGCTGGAAAACACTCTTCAGAATATTATCCAGGAGAACTTCCCCAACCTAGCAAGACAGTCCAATATTCAAGTCCAGGAAATACAGAGAACACCACAAAGATATTCCTCAAGAAGAGCAACCCTAAGGCATATAATCGTCAGATTCACCAGGGTTGAAGTGAGGGAAAAAATGCTAAGGGCAGCTAGAGAGAAAGGTCGGGTTACCCACAAAGTGAAGCCAAACAGACTCACAGTGGATCTCTTGGCAGAAACCCTACAAGCCAGAAGAGAGTGGGGGCCAATATTCAATATGCTTAAAGAAAAGAACTTTCAACCTAGAATTTCATATCCAGCCAAACTAAGCTTCATAAATGAAGGAGGAATAAAATCCTTTATGAACAAGCAACTGCTGAAAGATTTTGTCACCACAAGGCCTCCTGAAAGAAGAGCTCCTGAAAGAAGCACTAAACATCAAAAAGAACCAATATCAGCCACTCCAAAAAACGTGCCAAATGGTAAAGAGCATTGATACAATGAAGAAACTGCATCAACTAGTGGGCAAAACAACCAGCTAGCATCAAAATGGCAGGATCAAATTCATATATAACAATATTAACCTTAAATGTAAAATGGGCTAAATGCCCCAATCAAAAGACACAAGACTGGCAAATTGGATAAAAAGTCAAAAATGATTGGTATGCTGTATGTAAGAAACCCATCTCATATGCAAGGACACACATGTGCTCAAAATAAAGGGATGGAGGAAGATTACCAAGCAAATGGAGAGCAAAAAAAAAGAAAAAAAAAGGCAGGAGTTGCAATCCTAGTCTGATAAAATAGACTTTAAACCAACAAAGATCAAAAGAGACAAAGAAGGGCATTACATAATGGTAAAAGGATCAGTGCATCAAGAAGAGCTAAGGATCGTAAATATATACACACCAAATACAGGAGCACCCAGCTTCATAAAGCCAAGTTCTTAATGACCTACAAAGAAACTTAGACTCCCAAACAATAATAGTGGGAGACTTTAACATTCCACTGTCAATATTAGACAGATCAACGAGACAGAAAATTAACAAGGATATCCAGGACTTGAACTCAGATCTGGAGCAAGCAAACCTAATAGACTTTTAGAGAACTCCCCACCCCAAATCCACAGAATATATATTCTTCTCAGCATCCATCACACCTACTCTAAAATTGACCACATAATTGGAAGTAAATCATTCCTCAGCAAATGAAAAAGAACGGAAATCAAAACAAACAGTCTCTCAGACCACAGTGCAATCAAATTAGAACTCAGGATTAAGACACTAACTCAGAACCGCACAACTTCATGGAAAATGAACAGCTGGCTCTTGAATGCTGACTGCATAAACAATGAAATGAAGGCAGAAATAAAGATGGTCTTCAAAACCAACGAGAATGAAGACACAATGTACCTGAATCTCTGGGACACATTTAAAGCAGTGTCTAGAGGGAAATTTATAGCAATAAATGCCCACATGAGAAGGAACGATAGATCTAAAATTGACACCCTATCATCAAAATTGAAAGAGCTAGAAGAGCAAGATCAAGAAAACACAAAAGCTAGTAGAAGACAAGAAATAACTAAGATCAGAGCAGAACTGAAGGAGATAGAGACACAAAAACCCTTCAAAAAATAACTAAACCCAGGAGCTGGTTTTTTGAAAAGATTAACAAAATAGACCACTAGCCAGATTAATAAATAAGAAAAGAGAGAAGAGTAAAATAGATGTAATAAAAAACAATAAAGGGGATATCACCACCAATTCCACAGAAATACAAACAACCATCAGAGATTACTACAAACAACTCTCTGCATATAAATCAGTATACCTGGAAGAAGTGGATAAATTTCTGGACACTTGCACCCTCCCAAGCCTAAACCAAGAAGTTGAAACCCTGAATAGACCAATAACAAGGGCTAAAGTTGAGGCAGCAATTAATATCCTACCAACCAAAAAAAGCCCAGGTCCAGATGGGTTCACAGCTGAATTCTACCAGACATACAAAGAGGATCTGATACTACTCCTTCTGAAACTATTCCAAACAATCCAAAAAGAGGAAATCCTTCCCAAATCATTTATGAGACTAACATCATCCAGATACTAAAACCTGGCAGAGACTCAACAAGAAAAGAAAGCTTCAGGCCAATATCCATGATGAACATGGATGCAAAAACCTTCAATAAAATACTGGCAAACTGATTGCAACAGCACATCAAAAAGCTTACCCATCACGATCAGGTAGGCTTCATCCCGGCGATGCAAGGCTGGTTCAACATATGCAAGTCAATAAACATAATCTGTCACATAAACAGAACCAAAGACAAAAACCACCTGAGTATCTCAATAGATGCAGAGAAGGCCTTCGACAAAATTCAACAGCGCTTTATGCTAAACACTCTCAATAAACTAGGTATGGATGGAACGTATCTCAAAATAATAAAAGCTATTTATGACAAACCCACAGCCAATATCATACTGAATGGGCAAAAACTGGAAGCATTCCCTTTGAAATCTGGCACTAGACAAATATGCCCTCTCTCACCACTCCTATTCAATATAGTATTGGAAGTTCTAGCCAGAACAATCAGGCAAGAAAAAGAAATAAAGGATATTCAATTAGGAAAAGAGGAAGTCAAAATGTCTCTATTTGCAGATGACATGATTGTATATTTAGAAGACCACATCATCTCAACCCAAAATCTTGTGAAACTGATACGCAACTTCAGCAAAGTCTCAGGATACAAAATCAATGCACAGAAATCACAAGCATTCCTATACACCAATAACAGACTTAAAGAGAGACAAATCAAGAATGAACTGCTATTCACAATTGCTACAAAAGAATAAATACGTAGGAATACAACTAACAAACGATGTAAAGGACCTCTTCAAGGAGAACTATGAACCACTTTTCAAGGAAATAAGAGAGGACACAAACAGGTGGAGAAACATTCCATGCTCATGGTTAGGAAGAATCAATACTGTGAAAATGGCCATACTGCCCAAAGTAATTTATAGATACAGTGCTATCCCCATCAAGCTGCCTATGACCCTTTTCACAGAACAGAAAAAAACCACCTTAAACTTCATATGGAACCAAAAGAGAGCCACATAGCCAAATCAATTCTAAGCAAAAAGAAGAAAGCTGGACGCATCATGCTACCTGACTTCAAATTATACTACAAGGCTACAGTAATTGAAACAGCATGGTACTGGTACCAAAACAGAGACATAGACCAGTGGAACAGAACAGAGGCCTTGGAGGCAATGCCACACATCTACAACCATCTGATCTTTGACAAATATGACAAAAACAAGCAATGGGGAAATAATTCCCTGTTTAATAAATGGTGTTGGGAAAACTGGCTAGCCATGTGCAGAAAGCAGAAACTGGACCCCTTCCTGACACTTTACACTAAAATTAACTCCAGATGGATTAAAGACTTAAACATAAGACCTAACAACATAAAAACCCTAGAAGAAAACCTAGGCAAAACCATTTAGGACATAGGCATAGGCAAGGATTTCATGACTAAAACACCAAAAGCATTGGCAACAAAAGCCAAAGTAGACAAATGGGATCTAATTAAACTCCAGAGCTTCTGCACAGCAAAAGAAAAAATCATCAGTGAACTGGCAACCAAAAGAATTGGAAAAAATTTTCGCAATCTACCCATCTGAGAAAGGGCTAATATCCAGAATCTGCAAAGAACTAAAACAGATTTACAAGAAAAAAACAAACCCATAGAAAAGTGGACAAAGGATACGATCAGACACTATAAAAGGAAGACATCGATGAGGCCAACAAACATATGAAAAAATGCTCATCACTGGTCATTAGAAAAATGCAAATCAAAACCAATTTGAGATACCATCTCATTCCAGTTAGAATGGTGATCATTAAAAAATTCTGGAGACAACAGAGGCTGGAGAGGATGTAGAGAAATAGGAACACTTTTACACTGTTGGTGGGAGTGTAAATTAGTTCAGCCATTGTGGAAGACAGTTTGAAGATTCCTCAAGGTCCTAGAAATAGAAATTCCATTTGACCCAGCAATCCCATTACTGGGATTATAATATATCCAAAGGATAATAAATTGTTCTGTTATAAAGACACATGTACACATATGTTCATTGCAGCACTGTTTATAATAGCCAAGACCTGGAACCAACCTAAATGTCCATCGATGATGGACTGGACAGGGAACATGTTGCATATATGCATCATGGAATACTATGCAGTTATGAAAAAGGATGAGTTCCTGTTCTTGTAGGGACATAGATGGACCTGGAAACCATCATTCTCAGCAAACTGACACAAGAACAGAAATCCAACATGGCATGTTGTCTCTCTCTCTCTCTTTTTTTTTTTTTTGTTTTTCTTTTGTTTTTAGAGACAGGGTCTCGCTATGTTGCCCAGGCTGGAGTGCAGTGGCTATTCATGGGTGTGATCCCACTACTGATGAGCACAGGAGTTTTGACCTGCTCTCTTTCTGACCTGTGCCAGTTCACCCCTTCTTAGGCAACCTGGTGGTCCCCTGCTCCCGGGAGGTCACCATATTGATGCTGAACTTAGTGCGGAGATTTGATTGGCATAGTGCACTACAGCCCTAAACTCCTGGGCTCAAGCAATCCTCCCACCTCAGCCTCCTGAGTAGCTGGGACTATAGGCATGCACATGTTCTCACTCATAGGTGAGTGTTGAACAATGAGAACATATGGACACAGGGAGGGGAGCATCACACATGGGGGTCTGTTTGGTGGGACTAGGGGAGGGACAGTGTGGGGTAGGGAGTTGGGGAGGGGTAACATGGGGAGAAATGCCAGATACAGGAGATGGGTATGGAGGCAGCAAACCACATTGCCATGTATGTACCTATGCAACAATGCTACATGTTCTTCACAGGTACCCAAGAACCTAAAGTGCAATAAAATATATATATTTATAAATAAATAAAAGCAAATTGCAACCAGTAATATATTTCACAGAAACATAAAACTTTAATGTTAAAGTTTTTTAATATTACACTTTGGAAGAAAAGGCATTTACAATTATTGTCTAAAATAGTGTTTGTTAATTATAAAATTGTGTTTGTTTTCATTAACATGCATAAAAAAATTAGTATTTTGTTATGACCACAGAATTTTAGATTTCACCTCCTTTCAGGAAAGGCCATCCCTCTAGGTGATAGCAACAGAGATAGATCAATCTAAGAACAGACAACCTGGGTTACAAAAAGACAGTGATGTCCTGTATGTCATCTGCCTTTTAATTCATTTCAACACATGCTTTAATCAGTGGAAAACAATCATGAACAAAGTAGTTAAAAATCCTTGATCTGGTAGAGATTGTATTTTCTTAAAAGTTGACAAAATAAATATATGGAGGACTAGAATATAAGTATTATGGAGAATAATAAATCAGGAAAGAGGGTAATGAATGTTGGGAGATTACAGTTTCACATAGGGTGCCCCAGGGAGAGATTTACTGAAAAAGTGGCATATGAGTAAAGATCTGAGGGAGGTGAAGATACTGGTGAAAGTCTGGTGCAGACTAATAAAACAGCAAGTGTGAAGGCCCTGTGGTGACTCTGTTCAAGGAAATAGTTAATGCTATATGTTGATGGGACAAGAAAATGCAAGGGTCATGAGAGATGTCATCATAGAATAATAGGGGAAGGAATGGTATGTAGTAGACTTTGGCTTTTATTTTCAAACATAGAAGAAGCCATTGAGGAGTTCTGAGAGGTGGAGTGACTTGATCTGATATACATTCAGTGAGGGTTACTCTTACTCTTTGGTTGAGAATACACTGAACAGAGTCAACGGCAAATGCAACATTCCAAGTAAGAGATTGTGTTTATCCAGAGTAGAAGCAGTGGAGGTGGTGAGAAGCAATGGGATTCTGTATATATTTTAAAGGTACAGTGAGCCTGCAGGCATTACTGAGAGATATGTTGTGAAATTTCAAAGAAAAAGAGAATAAAAGTAATTACAATTTTTTTTTATATGAGCTGTTGGAAGGATGGCGTTGCCATCAACTGAGATGAGATGAAGAAGATCATGAAGGAGCTGTTTAGATAAGCACATAGACCATGAGATCAGGAGTTCATGTGACATGTTGTGCTTATTATGCTACCTGCCATCCAAACACAGATGCTGAGTAGGCATTCCTTCTCCTGGATATAGGAGCCTGAGGTTGGAGAGAGGCCTGTCAAAGAGAGAATCATTGTCAATCAGTCTGAATAAAAAATTCACACATCATCATTAAGGATATGACAAGAGCTACAGGAATAAGTCTGTGTTTCCTTCTATGAAAAAGCATTGCAACCACATATTTATTATTTACATTAGTGTGACCAGGTTGGGGGGCACAAGGTCATTAAAACTCAGCACCACAATCTCAGTCTTTGTCTCTGTGTCTCCTTGTCTCTGTGTCCCTGCCTCTGTCTCTCCCTTTCACTCTCTCTTGCATCCCCCTATCCTTCATCGCCCACTTCTTTCCTCATGCTTTCTCAAGATGAAATTGAATACTTTCAGAAAATAACTCTGTAGTCAGTGACTTAGCTGCCTCATGCTAAACAAGATTTGTAATGGAATCTCAATATGTATACAACATAATATTCTTCGAATAAAAAAACAGCACGCAGTTCAAGACCAGCCTGGCCAACATAGTGAAATCCCATCTCTACTAAAAATACAAAAAATTAACCAGGCATGGTGGCAGATGCCTGTAATCCCAGCTATTCAGGAGGCTGAGACAGGAGAATTGTTTGAACCCAGGAAGTGTTGGTTGCAGTGAGCCGAGATCGCACCACTGCACTCTGGTGGCCTGGGCAACAGAGAGAGACTTCCTCTCAAAAAAACAACAAAAAACCAGCGTGCAAGTAAATGCAACCTGCAAAGAGACATAACTGACTGTAGAAAGCAATTTTTCATTTTAAGAATTTTTCTTTATTAGTGGGTTTTATGTTTTAAAAATGTTAGTATAGCTTAAATAAGATATTTGATATGTACATGGTGTAGATTTTAATAATATGACTGCTAGCCACATTTTACTTATGCATTTTTAACACGTGGTTCCCACTTAAGTAAAGCACGTTCTGTATATGTTTATAAAGCACATGTATTAGTATAAGAAGAAAAACAATTAATATTGAAAGCCAAGCTAAATAATAAATAATAGACCTGAATCTAGTTCCTTTCATAATCAATTCTTCTTTACCAGTTACATTTTAGCAAAAGTGGATTATTTAATCTGTCCAACAAGTGTAATATATATTTAAGTGGTTCTCTCATCTTCATTTCATTTTAAAGCAGTGATGCAATTCTGCATATGTATGAATCCCATTACTTCTGCTTCCCTTCCAACTTAATGTTTCAGTATAGAAGGCAAACTATAACAAGTATTAATTATAGAACCAATTAATTCAAATTATAATGAACAGTTTTAAGTATTTTCACATTTTATTTTAAAATAATTGTCACAGTGGAGTTTTCTGCATCCTCAGAAATCCTGGCTTTGTGTTCCGATTGTTGGAAGGTTGGCCTGTGTGGATGATTATCAGTAGACTCCTGTAATTTCTGGGTTTTGTTTAGGATTGTCCAATGACCCACTTGGAAAGCCACAGCAGGAAATCAGAGAGAAAGGACAGTGAAGTTGGGTATTTGTTCCCCTGGTTCCCTCTCTGTGAGATCTTCTTAATCTGTGTCTTTTAAGGGAAGGTCATTGCAGTTCTAAAGGAAGCTGCGTTTATAAATTTCTCCTCGTTCTGTAGTCTCTCTCTTCCCTGCTTTAGTCTTGCTGGGCTTGGGGTTAATGCCAGCTCAAATAAACTGCTCTCATTCCTGCACTATTCCTAGTAACTTCTTTACACTGCCCAAACCCGTAAAATTAATAACTTTTATATTAACATTCTTTAAATTATCTTAATTTGAATGTCTCAGCCAGTTGCTGGGAATCTGACTGATACACTGGGGAGTACATAACCCTCCCTTGAATTCAGTCCATTTCCTGAGATTGCTGCCTGGGAGTGAACTTGGTCCCCTCTATCTGTTATGCCTACAGATGTCCCTTCCTTTCCCAAACTTAGTGAGTATGCACTTGTCTCTTCTCTTCTTGATAACAAATGCATGGGCTCACCCCAAAACCATCTACCTTTCTCTGTTAAACTTCTCACTGGACTTAAGATTTTATTTTACTTTATTTATTTAAATTTTATTTTACTGTGGCAAGAACACAATGTGAAACCTATTTTCTTACATGTTTAGTATACAGTACAATATTATTAGCTATAGGTACAATATTTTGCAGCAGATCTGTAGACCTTCTTATTAATCTTGCTTAACTGAACCTTTATGCCCATTGATTAGCAACACCTAATTCTCATTTTCTCCTCCCCAGCCCCTGCCAACTATCATTTCACTCTTTGGTACTATGGATTTGACTTTTTCATATTCCTCATATAACCGTTCTTCCTGCTTTAAGGTTTCAAAAGCAAAAGCCAAGAAGGAAGAGAAGATTATCTTTGAAAAAAACCAGTGAGGCATGGAAATTCAATGGCCTAGCTATTTTCCTTGGAATTAAAGAAAAATATAATATTTATAAAATGTAAGATGATAAGAAAGATGATCTAAAGCATTGGTCCAACAATTCTGTACAAATAATTTAAGAAAAAATATTAATATAAGAAAAAGCATTTTCTACTATTTAAATATATTATCATTTCCTTTATATAAAATTATTGCCCAATTTGTATATCATTCTTGAATCCATAGCTTAATAAAATAACAAAAATAAGACTTCATAAGTGACTTGCCAGTTTCATTTATATACTTTGCAAAGATGGAGATAATTTATGTGAGACTGTGATCCTTTCTTCTATGTATACCTTCAATATAAAGGCCTTATTATCCTTCCTCATTTCTCTATTTCTGAAAGTCTTTCAAATACTTTAAAAAATGATCAAATCTATGCAAGTGAAGCTTGCAGAATTTGCATTTGCCCTCAATCCCTCTTCCTCCTCTGGCTTTTCATGTGTCTTGCCTTTGTTCCCATTTCACTAGGCAAGCGTTGGCCTGCTGCTAACGCACTAAAGTTTCCCCACAAGCTCTCGCATTCCCTGGAATATTAAACAAAAAGAGAGCAAGCAGGACAGGCAGACCAATTTCTTTTAGGTATACTGAATAATTTCCAGTAAGGTTCACTAATATTTCCTTTATTCTCTGACTACTCAAATTATTGCTAGTTTTTCTTCTTACAGGAAAATAAAATTTATTTGTAGGAAAAGGAAGTGAATTATATGACCAATGATACTATTTTATTTCATAATAGTGTGTTTTTCTTATATGGCATAAAGAGTATCTCATACAGTGCAAAACACTTACATGCACTCTCACAATTATTTCCACTTTGAATGTGCAAATCACAGGAAACCAAAAATAAGCTTAAAGATGCCGAAAGAATAGGTTCAAGGCAGAATATATAGTAGAGAAAGGAGGTAACTTTTAAAACTAGCATAATTATTCGTGTGTCTTGGTTTTCTCAAGTCCAAGTACCAGTACTGACAATATGATAAACTTGTCATCTCTACCTTAAACTCTGACCCGTGCCTTTCATTTGCAAATGAGCAAGCAAGTGGCCTGTTTTTAACACATGGACCATTAACTGCCTTCTTCTATTTGCATAGTAATGATAGTGAACCAATGGTGATTTACTGCTCTGACTTGTATCATAAATAACAGATCATTTACGCTGCTAATTACACTCATTTCCATATCAATAATGCATTCTGGGTTGGGTTGGACTACTGCATTAGAAAATGAAAGTGAATGACGAATTGATTTCCTACTAAAATGGTGTAAAACAGGTATCTATTACAAGAAGATACTATTAAGTAATGTAGATTGGCAAAAGACATTTTTACAACTTACCCTGTAGCTTGAATCATCAAAAGTATAGATCTGTAAGAAAAACATTTGTCCCATGTGCAAACACAAATGTGTAACATTTGATTATATCTGTTGGTGTCTGTCAGCACTAGTTGGCTAGAGCATGTCTATTCTGAGCCCTCTGTCTCACATTTACTTTGTGGGTGGGCCAGTTAGCCTTTAGCTCGGCTATGTGATCCTAGACTGCACTCACAATCTGTAATGGTTATTTTTTAAATATAGGCTTTACTTTAAAAGGGGTGATTGTATGAGAATATGAGAATATGGATAGGTGGAGGTACAAATGCATCATTATTACTAAAGAAACATTGAAGTTTAATAGGTGCCTTATAGAGCAGTAGTGTTAGACATAAACACACTGGAACTTTGAGGAACTTTTATATTTGTGATAAATAGATTTATTGTGCATGCTGGTGTATGTTTAGAGAAAGCCAAAGAGCAGTGGTAGAGACAAAGAGATAGAGGTTTTCGGAAAACTTTTTAATGAAAATATTAGCTTCTCTATTTCAGCCACAGAAATTACTAAGATCCTTGAAAATATACATTTAGAAGAAATTGTGTGATGAAAAAGGGCTAATTTGTATAACCACCATCTTTCTAATAACTATTAGGTTAGTGCAAATGTAATTGTGTTTTTGTCATTACATTTAATGGCAAAAACTGCAATTACGTTTACACCGACCTAATATTTTCATGTACACTTGGAAAGAAATGCATGTAAGAAGTAACTAAAACAACTAAAAACTTAATTTGAGGTTTGCTTTGAGACTTCTATAAAGATTGATATTACATTCAAACTTTAAAGTAGAGAACAATGACTATATTTACAAAGCCTTTAGAGTCTAAAATAGATTATAAAGAAGTTCAGACATTGTAAAATCATAAAAGAGATAAAGTCTCACATTTGAATTTTTAATATAAGAAGATATTTCTGAAGATAAATGATTGAATACATGAACATTGATTCAGAAAAAAACTTTACGATTATAATTAAACCAAGAAACTGCTATTTCACATGACTTATCCTGCATGTTAATAATTTGATTTTTAAAGCATTAGGTGGACAGATACAACAAAATGAAGAATATGTAAATTTTTCTGTCTTCCCAAATATGGGTTAGAATGGTGAATACCAACTACCAAGAAAGTGCTAGGAAAAAGAATGAAACAAGGACAGTGATTTTAAAAATGTTATATTCATTGATAGACCAGCTTATACATAGTGAAGTGATAACAATACGTACAGTGTAACCAAGAAAGAAAGAGGGAGGTGGAGGCATGATGAATTTGTTACATGGAATTTTTCTAAGATCTGAAAAATGTGTCCTTCTAAATCAATATTACCTATATAGTGTAACCAATATGACCAAATTGCAATTATGTTAAAATATGGATGTGTTTCATTTTGAGGAGAGTTTTTTATGTTATTGTTTTACATAACAACTGCCTCATTATTTTTGGAGAAATAACCATTACTTTGTAATAATAGAGTGATTACTGGATAAATATATAAGCATACCTATATATATGAACATATATAAGCATATATATGTATATATAAGGATAAACATATGTATATATCTGCACATAGATGTATCCATATATATTTATCCAATAATCACTCTGTTATTACAAAGTAATGGTTATTTCTCCAAAAATAATGAGGCAGTTGTTTAAATATATTTATATATATCCTTATATATACATATATATCCTTATATATGTTCATATGTATTATATATGTATCTTTACATAGTTATCCAACACATATATTTATAGTACATAGCATACATAATATGTATTACATATAGCATACATGTTACACTTCTAAATAATTTTTTAATATGAGCAAATATTGTCATACTAAGGTTTATTAAAATTTGATTTACTTTAACTTCAAAAGAGTTAGTGAGTTAGACCTATGATACCAAATTACATTCTTGACCTTAGTATTACAACTATTTTATGACATTTTAAGAAAGCTTAGAAAAATCTGCTAGCACCTATAAAATGCCACGTATAAAAGCTAAATCTGGCTGTGATTAGTTGTGTTTATATTTCTGTGCAGTACTTTTTATTCGTGAATAAATGGATAACATTAGATGTCACCTACACCATTATTATTTTGTATGTATAACTAAAATGACATGGTCATCATCTCCAGTAGAATAAAGCAATTAACAAATTGATCAATTGTCTTTCTGCTTATACTTTCACTTCTGAAGATAAGTAAAAGGTTTTTTTTGCCTTTTTTATGGACATACACTAAGTGTTTGTGGATATGTATGTTTTTGGATTTTCCAACTCTTCTATTTCACAATGTTCCCCTTCTACACCAAAAACAAACAAATCATATGTTAATCCAGGGTAATCTAGTTTTAGGTGATTACTATAGGTAAGCTATAGCTATTATTAGAGTTCAGGATCTCTTTTTTATATAGCCTTGAAAAATTATTCTCTTTTAATTGGGAGAAAGAATATGTGGGATTTTATGTGCATAGATGGACTTTACTTATTTCTTTTAGATATGTGTGGATATATGTGTATGGGGAAAGGCTTGAAGGGGAGTCAACAGGAATGGCACAGAATTTCAATCAGTATGTAGGATCCCCATTGGCAAGGAAAGTTCCACCAACGTAAGGTCCAGGTACAGTACCAGGCACAGAGTAGGTAGACATTTAGTACATATTTATTTAATGATAATTAGTCTGCAGTCTTGAAAGAGAGTCTTTTTGGTTCTAATAGCTAAATAGCTAGTTGATTATAGGATGACCTGATGTATGGCAGGTTTGTATTAGCCCCAAGGAGACTCAGACACCAAAATGAATTTTAAGATGAATTGCTAAACAACATCTAATAAGAAATAGCTTGTATTAGCCATGATTTTCAAGGATTATGATTAATTAATAATTGTAGATTGTATTTTAGAATTTATTACCTTTAATAGCTAATCATTAAACACAAAATTCCAAAATGTTATTGAGGTTTTAATGATACATTTTTGGTAATTTGGAAAAAAATACCTCATGGACCAACTTTGGGCCATAGGCATACTTTATCACAAAGTCAAGTGCGTGTCTATTCTCATCTAGTGAAAGTAGACCTTAATGAAGGGTTGTCTTTGCATGGTGTATCACCTTCCTTAAATTTGAATATACAAATACAAAGCTATCAAGAGACAGTATCAAATGTACAGACTTCAATGAAAGAATTTTAAAAATATGCATGCAGTATTATAATTATTTTTATTTTAGTTACGCTATATGAGTAGCAATTAGCATTTAATAATTTTCATATATGTGTTTTTACACTAACCCAGAAGCTTTATAGAGCAGACAGGCTATGTGTAGATAAAAATAAGGCACATGCATGTCATACTTAGTTGCTGCTTTTCTATTTCTAGTATGAACTGAAAGGATCAATATGGCATTTTCTCACTGAAGATGCATGTAATTTTGCCAGTGGTTACCAACTCCTGACATTACTAGCTAAACCTCTATACATGGTCTTCTCTTTCATTTGAAAGGTGACACCTCTTTTCTCTGTGATTTAGATAATCACTGGAGCTTTTGGCACCTTCTGGTGTCACTTTTTAGAAATATCGCATCTACGTTACAAAACTTTTCTTTGTGTTGCGTGTGGTGACTGTAACATGTTTTCAGCCCATGTGACTAATTGTTTCTCTAAGTATGCTCATCATTTTGAATTTGCTTCTAGCTGTATTTTTATTTGACCTTCTCACTTACCTAAACCCTTTGTAGTTAAGTGTCATAGGTATGGTTATATTGCTAGCTTTACTCACAGGATTTATTTCCACAGATAATTTTACATTTTTCATCTTTTATCCTCTTACTCAAGTTGTTATTTTGGTGTCTTCTAAAAATATCTAATAAAGAATTCTTCATATATTAAAAATAAAAAAACTGTTTAAAGCTATTGCACTCTATGCTATTTCACATAACATTAACCAGCTATTAACAATGACTGGCATATATTTCTATTGAAAATGATGCAATGTCTGAAAGGATTAGTTTTATAATTTTATATCATATATTTACGTTAGGTGGTTCTTTTTAATGTTTTAATTTGGAACCACACTAATTTCTAACTTGGTAACTCATCTCCTACCAAAATTAATACCAAGGAAAGACAAATGTTTTTGTGAATACAGTCTCCTAGTCTTTTATCTTATAATGGTAGACCACTGATGAGGTAGAACTCCATAAGAGCTTCGCTCTCACAGTAGAAGGTTTTGGTTGTGCATAGATTACAGCTGGTAAAAGTTGGTTAGTATTGTCTAAGTGGTTTAAGACAAATTCATTTTAATCTGTATTGTGATGACTTTGCAAAGCACCAGATTTTTCCCTGGGGGTGTGTGTGTGTGTGTGTGTGTGTGTGTGTGTGTGTGTGTGTATGTGTGTGTGTGTTTTGAGACCAAGCCTCACTCTGTCGCCCAGGCTCGAGTGCAGTGCCACGATCTTGGCTTACTGCAACCTCTGCTTCCTGGTTCAAGCGATTCTCCTGCCTCAGCCTCCTGAGTAGCTGGGACTACAGGTGTGCACCACCATGCCCGGCTAAATTTTGTATTTTTAGTAAAGACAGGGGTTTTGCCATGTTGGCCACGCTGTTCTTGAACTCCTGACCTCAGGTTATCCACTGGCCTTGGCCTCCCAAAATGCTGGGATTACAGGCGTTAGCCGCTGCGCCAGGCCTTCCCCTCTATTTCTTAATCATGAATGCTTTGTGATGGTTCACCAGCATTTAGGAAATACTAAGCACAGATGATTTATTATCCCATTGAGCAATTAGAAATCTGCTATTTAGTCCCTTTAGAAGATTCTAAATCTGGGATACATTTTAATGGTGCATTATCACTGTGAATATCTTTAAAACTGCATGTTTTCCTTTTGACACCACAGCATCATATTTGCCTTCTCTGAAGTGATCACTCTTTCCCACATGTTTGTTCCTTAGATATCTTCTTGGTGTAGACTTTGAATTAGAGTTGTATAGATAATATATCTTTACTTTGAAATTATTTAGGCTTTTCTGAGAGCATTCCTAAACACATTTATTCACTTTAGTGGTTCAGTTTTTAATGTCTTGTGATTGCACAGACTACTCCAATTATTATCAATTATTTCCTATAATCAGAATTATCATCCAGAGCTATGCAATCAGGTCAAAATTCTGTGTTTTCAAACAAGAAAACCACACCATTTTTGATGTCTTCAAATTTTCCTAGAGTGATGATGTGGATAGTTTTGACAATCTTTTATCTTCTTTTACTTAGTGGTTTTGAAAGACTTTTTTGGAAAACATGGATTTTCAGTTGTATAGTGTAAGAAACCAGGCATGAGGGAGAATTCCTCATTCTTATTGTATGACAATATCCCAAAGTGACAGCTTCTAAAGAAAATGGTTTCTCATATACTGTAACATATTGGACATTTTGTACTACTTGAAACACTAGATATGGAAAACAAGAAGACTAGATGACATAAGAAAAATGTTAAGGCAATTGAAATTGTGGAATTTTTGGTTCAATATATGTATGTGGTTTATCAGCATAAAGAGCCTTTAGTATGATAACTAGCAGCTATCAATGTGACCTTAAGAAGGGTTTTCAGAAGGAACACTGTGAAATACAAACCTGTAAGTTTGAATTCATCTGATTGTAAGTAAGTAGAATATCTAAGTGTAGAATATCAAATTAAACAAATATAACCAGGCATAGAGAAGGCAATATTGTCTTTGTAAGGACCTTCTTAAAATATATTGATCCATAATTTCCACTGAAATTCTTTGAAATAAATATCTCATCTTATAAGATATTTGGTTGGTAAATTTTGTTTAGGCTTTAAAAATATTTGCATTTCTGATTATAGGAAATAAAAAACATCACTACAAAATGGAGACAAATGTGACCAATTATATTGGTTTCTAGAAAAGAAATGTCAGCCCAGATAAAAATCCCCAACTTTGCAGAAACCAAAAGATTCCTAAAAACAAAAACATTATCAATACAATTATTGCTTTCCTCTATAAATTCTTTCAGTAAACATTTATTGACCCAAGCACTGTGATGTGTGGTAAGAATAAAACATTCTCTGTCCTTATAATGTTCATTTGCCTGGAAAGACAGCCATTGAGCAAGTATGATAAGTTTGATGCATGTCATAAGTATGTCTGAATGTTACCTTCCAAAGCTCTTTATAACACCTGAGGATGGTTTATTAGGAAGACTACAGGAGGACCTCAGAATAATGAGAATGTTCCATTGAGTCAGATGCAGAAAGGGACTTCTATAGGAGGACGTGGTTACAATGAACAAGCAAAAACCCTGTCTGAAAAGACAAAGGCCTGTGTGCTTATGATTCAAACTTATGATTTTTTGATTTTGAAAACTTGAACAGATCCCATTCTTTCAGAATTAAAATTCATGCATGCATTTAAAGAAATAAGTATTATAACTGCCCAAATAAGGCAGACATTATGGTTTCAAAATAATTTAAATGTATCTGACATACAGGAAAAACTTTAAAAAATGTATGTGACCTAAGATTTAAATTTTATTTGTATAGAGGGTCCATTCATGAACATAACTGTGGGCTGGCTATAGCATATCATTTCTTATATGCCTAACATTAATCTCCTAAGTGGAAAATGAATAGTGCAATCTCGAATTTACTTCTTGGAACAGTTTTCAGAAATATATTGATGTATGAGAAGATATAATTGGCTGTGTTTTTGGTGAATATTGTATATAACATTTCTGAAATTTGGATTTAGGTATGCTATAAAATGAAAATACATATCGTGATAATCTATGTATTAAAAAGGCATGAATGTGTGATATTCTCAGCACCTTTTATGAAAGCTTAGCAGATGTTGCAGTTTTCATAATGTATGCAGTAACATAATTTTTATAACTTTGTACTTAGAATGAATTCATTTTAGTGTAGCACAAGATATTTAAAAAATACATTGAGGAAAATAGTGTAAACAAGTAGAGATTATATTTTAAAGTAGAAAATATCATAGTTTTTCTATCAGAGCTGATAATGGTGTTTCAGTGCAAGAAGCTTTAAAGAATATCAGATAGAAACACCATTTTGGATACAATTAACTATTGAATAGGACATTAATTCAGTTCTAGGTATGGATTGATTGCCTAATATATTCAGATGTCTTAAGCATAAAATATATAAAGGTCAACGAAATGTATTTAATTCCTCACTTGTAGTAAGTCATCAAAATAGTTATTACATGAAATATTGTAAAAAGAATAAGTGAATCAATTAAATTACTACATTAATGAAATTGAACTCTTGAAAACAGGGCATATTATAATATGCACTAAAGGCAAATATATGCATATATATTTATATGTATATGTATACAAACACACACATATGTAGTACCTTAACATAGGTAGTGTGACTAATTTAGGATGAAGAATTATTCAAAGTCAAATTCATCTCTTTTGTTTTTGGCTTTTTCCATGTTTAGAAAAAGTTAGTCTATTAGAACCCACATACATACACAATTTAATGGACATCTGCAAATTTCCCTATTTAATATATTGGTTTTCAGTACTTTCAAATGCAGGCAACTCTTTGCCTCCCCTCCAAATCTAATGATTGAATATTACAGCATTTAGTGTCATTCGCAGATTGACTTGAAAACCACTTTGGCCTGAAAAACACTAATTTTGAAAGTTCAGTGCAATGGTTTTTTCTTTTTTTTTTTTTTTAATAGCAATTTGCGGGGTAAAAACAGTGAATTTTGAATGTACCTTTAACTGACATGTTAAAAACAGTGAAGGAAGAGTAATGTGTACATAGGAAGCAGTTAGCAAATACTGTTTGAATTTGAGTAAAGTATAGGCAGAGTATAGGATGTGTCTCTTCTTTTTGCATGTATGAAAATACATTCTGAGGAAAGCCTAAATGCTTCTGTTTCTTTGACGCTTTCATACTTGCATTGAAATTCAGTATTTAGTAAATTTAATTATAGTAAAATGAACTCTGTAGGACCATGTCAATGGGAGCTAATGAAAGGTTAAAACACTTCAGAAATACCTGTTGTCCAGATACATCTTGCCTTACATTAAAATCTATTCTTTAAAATTTATTGCTATGAAGATTTTGTGGTAAATCATGTATGCCTCTTAAAGAGGAAAATATTTCTAATTGTAGGTACTAATCTAGGGAGGCACAATTCTTTTGTTAAGAAGCATTTCTCAAGTTATTAATTTAGCATTTTCAAAAAGTGTATTTAATTTCTCTCTTTAATATTTTTTATAGTGGTTCTAATAATTGAAGGGAATTAAAGCATTTTATTTTGTGGACTTCGAATATATATGTATATATATATTTATTTTAGCAAAGGCAGACTCTTGATAGAAAATTACGATAAAACTAGTGTGAAAATTTAGACTCTTAGCAGTGGAGAATACATAATTTGGGATTACTCTAAGCAATACTCTTTAAACCTCTCTAAATGATACAATTAGGCACTATATTATAATTGCTAAATACAAAAAACACTAGAAAATGTTATTAACTAAGTGAAGTAGAATGGAAATTACCAAGAACTAGATTTTACAATATTAATAAGTGTTTCTTCATATAATATTGATATTTATACTTAGTATTAATATGGTTAGAATTTGTCAGCATACTTTCTAATTTTTTTTACAAGTACTTTCTTGGTCTGGTCAGGCTACTATATCAAAATACCATAGACTGAATGGCTAACAATACATTTATTTCTCAGAGTTCAGAAGACTGGAAAGCCCTAGACCAAGATGTTGGTAGATTTAGTTATTGGTGAGGGCTTTCTTCCAGACTTGCTGTGGCTGTCTTTCTGCTTATCCTTACAAGGAATCTCTGGCGTCTCTCTTTTTATAAGGGCACTAATTTCATCATGGGAGCTTCACCCTTATGACTTCATCTAGGCCTAATTATTTCAGAAGTCTCCATCTCCTAACACTACCCCCATGGGAGTTAGAATTTCAAAATATGAATATTGGGAGAATACAAATATTAATAGTTAGCTTACAAGGAGTACCGGTTTAAAGTATTGCTTATTTCTGTGTCATTAAAGCAAATTATTTCTCATGAAGGACCTATACATGTATCTATACAAATAATACGTGGGCAGTAATTGATAAGGTAGTTTATCAAGTTTCAAAGATACTGAGGAGCTCATAGTTTTCATTGAGAACTACTAAAATTCTAATATAGTGTAGCCTTTTCTGCATAAGTTAAGCATTATGCTTCAGACTGACAATACAGGTTGAATATCCCTTATCCAAAATGCTTGGGACCAGATGATGTGTTTTAGATTTGGGATTTTTTTTGGTAAAAGATTCAGTAAACAATTACACTGGTTTACCATCCCTAATCTGAAAGTCTAAAGACTGAAATGCTTAAGGAGCATTTCCTATTAGTGTAATGTCAGTGCTCAAAAAAAATTCAGATGTTGGAACATTTCAGATTTTAGATTTTTGGATTAGGTATACTCAATGTGTTTTTGAGTTTTCTTTTTTTCATCACTATTTAGTTCATATTAATTTAAGACAGTGCAAGTGAAGAAGTGGACAATCTTGATTTTTTTTTCTTTTAAGAAACTGATAGATATTGCTTTATCTGCCACAAATACTTATTGCTAAACTGTATAAAATAAAAAATAAATATTTATCTACCATTTGCTTTAACTGAAGATTTACAAGATAAACCTAAAATGGACTTTCAAATTGGACTGATAGTATGTAATTCAAAACTTAGGAAGATAAAACCCATCTCTTGATCTTTCTATCTTGAATGCTAGTTTTTGAAAATTTCTTTCAAAGTATAAATCCATTTCCCCCCTCCTTTAGTTAGCATACTTTTTCTTAGAAACATATTCCCTGTAGGAAAATAATTTGTGATAGTATCTTATCAAAGCCCTTATCATGAGAGTTTGGATGAAAGAAAGTGGAAATCATCCTCATTTAACAAATAAAGTTGGATTTAATAAAATTAAGGATTTAAATATGCTGATGTTATCTTGTGGATTAGTCAAGCTTTGAAACACTGAAAAAACTTGCCAATAAGTGAAAGATAAACGTGTCATTGTTATTGAGGTGTGCCTGTAGACTGCATTAAAGAAGTAATTTCCTTTGCCAATTTCTGTAGTGACCCCAGACTACATATATATGTCGGTAATATACTGCAATGCTAATAATGATGTAAGGTTTAAACTTGTTGTTTCATGAAATTAGTATATATGAGTTAAATTAATCTTGTCTTAAAGGTTTTATTCGTATTTTATATGAATTATTATGTGAGATTGAATATTTAAGAACAAGGCCGTTTGAAATTCAAGAGTTTTAATTCAGATTTGTAGATCTTTGCTATATTTTTTAATGTAAGAATAAAAGATATTGAAAATGAACAAACATGTCTGACCCCTTTCCTAAGTATGGGTTGCATCTTTTCACAAGCCTCCAGTGGGTGTGAGTTAGAACTCTTTAGCAGAGAAATGAAAGATATTGCAAACAGTACGCTATTGTACATTTCTATCAAAGGCAGGAAGCTGCAGGGCTTGATGTGTATCTTAATTCCCCTACTTCTTGTCCTTGGTGCCATGTTTTCAACAGCTTGTTCATTTTGATGTGGCTGATAAATAGGTATGTGTGGACCCATTTGGAGGATAACTTTTCGTTGGTGTACTTTGTAAAGAAAGATGCTTTAGTAACTACCCCTCATGTCTTTTTTAATCATACCAGCAATACAAATGCATGTTAATAGAAAGTTTTGTTGATGGTCCCATTCATCGTTGGCTTTGTGGGTATGTAACTACAAAGGCCCCTGTGTTAAGAAGAGACTCATGCTTTGTTGTTGCTGTCTTGAAATTCTTAGTTCAAGAAATAAGGGGCTTCATATTTTTATTTTGCACTAAGCTACACAAATTTTGTAGCTTGCCCTGACCCATGAATGATGTCATAATTTGAATGGAGAAAGAAAACTTTCTGTTTGTTGCATGCTCCAAATAAAAAGCCATTCCACATTTGGATAGCAACACAGAAAACTAGCACTTTGTAAATTATTTTAAAAGAGGAGAAAGATAAATAGCATTAGAAACTCAGTTAAGAAAATATTGATGTGGTACTATTGAACTAGACACTCATTTTCATGTTTAATTCAGTATTTTCTCTTTATTTTGTCATAAACTATTATAGTATATTAATGTCTTCTAAACACATACATTTATTCTTGGTTATACATACATATCCTTTTAGTCTTCAAGTAATTTGGAAAAGTCTCTTGTTTGGCATATTTTTCTCCCATCCAAATAACTGTGCATGTTACGTTCTTTATTTACTAATATTTTCCAATGATTTCTAAATGCTATTTCCTTTAACTGTATGGAATAAAAGATCTGAAAATACAGGTATACAGCATGCCAAAAATAAGTGACACACACAAGTAGAGCCCTATTTAAATTATTTTTAGTTACGTTACTGTTTTTCGTTAAGTTTGTCCTGCTTTTCTTATGGCCTTAGGATGGTAGAGTAGAGCTAATTTCAGACAAAAAATAATCTTTAAACTTGTAGAATAGGCATTCACAAAGTAAGTGGTTAAACAGGCCTTTTTTATGAATCAAATTACAGAGCCAAAGTATTTCCTTTCCCAGTTCTTGGATCATTCCTTTCACTTCTGTGATACCAAAGTACATAAGTGACGTTTGACAAGAAAATTAGGTTCCAGACCAACTGCAATGAGATTATGACCTCATCAAACATGTTTCTGAAATCACCATCAGTTTCAGTTTAATAGATTCAACTCAAGGACTAATTTGTTACAAAACAAAAAACATGTTATTCCTAGTTGAATTAGCATCAGGTTGGCAGAGTTTAAGGCAACTTTTGGCCTTAAAGTTGATATTTGGATTGAATTCTCTGTTTATTTCAAGCCAAATGTCTAACCAGACAGAAATCTGTGCATGTAGCCATTTATTGTAACAACAATTACATCATTAGACAAACCAGTCTGGTTACAGACTGTGAGTTAGCCTCCATGTCTTTAGCCAGCTTCCTTCTGTGGGTTCGAGTTTAAATCGAATCAATATGCTTTCTGGTTCAGATTCATATGAAACAGAAAGAAAGCTAGGAAATAAACTCTATAGTCATTTATAATTTCTGCATATTCCAAGACTAGGAAGGAATTACTAAACCTCACATTTTTATCAGGAGTAGAGATTTTAAAGTTAAGGATACAATTTATCAATTTGGTTTAAAGTACTAAGATTGGAGCCTTGGAATTTCGTTAAACCTGTCACATTAGAAAAGCCCTGGGATTTTAGAATGAAGCAGTTCAGAGCCATATAAAGTTATTACAGCATTTCAGAATTCTTGGAGAAAGATCACCTTTCAAATTGTAGATGAACGTCTGGTACGCAAGACACCTCTTCCAACTAAAGGCATTCCGGCTGCTAAATTGCAAATACTAAATCATTTTTATTTTTAAAAGTCCTTAGTTAAAAGATTATAGAATGAAAATATAAATTTTATAGCCTTTCACTAATAGAGCAATGAATCTGCCAATTGAGAAGTTTTACAAAACATGCCTCTATATAAAGTACTCTAAGTGGTGCTATTTAGTGGTAAGGCATGTAACTATTGAAATTTAAAGGATTTTTAATAGCAGTGAGGCATTTTCTGAGATGAATTCCCATGAGATACGCTAAGTTGTTTTTGAATATTTTTGTTTGTGTGCCTATGTGCATGTTTAAGAGTTTAGAACAACCACTTTATATATAAATATATGCCACTTAAGGGAGCACTTTTACTGTCAACTCATGAGATCCTAATCACTCTGGAAAGTTGTAAGCCAGCATTTTATCACTAATTTACAGATGAATAAAACTGAGAATCTGAAGATTAAGTAAATATACCTTATTCCTATAGCTATGACTTGAGTAGGCTGTACTCTTGTTTTATCATTTTGAAACATTTTTTTCTGTGACAATCACTATAGATAATATATCATCAGCAGAAGATAATTGAAGTATTGTGTGGCTTTTTAAAATGCACATGTGTGTGTACTTGTCATATAAGAATAAATGCTTTTTAAAATAATTTTGATAATACCTATTAATTAATGTAAATGATAAGAGAAGTAGGAATAAAACCATAAGCTGAATAATGATTTCAAGCCCAGTGCCCTTTCTGCTATAACATACTGTCTCCCTATTGTGTTACTATCTCAGATGTTTTTTATTAACACAAATAAGACAAACAAGGTATACAAACCATAGAACTGTTTTACAGTTGTATTCTTCCAATCACTATTAATTATGATCACCATAATTAAATTAAACTTGGGTAAAAACTGCTTATCCAATTAAATAAATGGGATATAACAGTGGAGAAAGTATAATATTGTGTTATTTTAATGCTATAGCCAGGTATATATGTGGCTATTTATCTTTTCCACTGATTCGAAATCACTTACAAGTAAGTAAGAGAGTAGAAGTACAATGACTTTGGCCACAGCAAAGCACTATAAAAATACATATCACAAATCAGTACAGAGGGAGTTAATTCTGTTCATTAGGATGATGTAGATTAACGAAATTGGGTGATTTGGGGCTCAATATATTATAATTTGATAGTTTGTTTTTAAATACACTAACGTTGTATATAAATGCATGTAACTTACTTTGTGAGACAAAAGTCTCTACTTCAAATTATATATATATGTATATATAAATATATATATATATATATATATAAATTGAGTATATTTAGAGTGGAAGTCTCAGCTGAGATCTAAAGACAACAGGAAGTTCATTCCAAAATAAAAGACTATCAAGCTTAACTTGAAATAAGAAACCAAGATGTGCTGGTATTAGGCTATTCTTGAGGTACTGTGAAGGAATACCTGAGACCGGGTAATTTATAAAGAAAAGAGATTTAATTGGTTCACAGTTCTGAAGGCTGTACAAGCATAGCACTGACATCTGCTCAGCTTCTGGGGAGGCTTCAGGGAGCTTTTACTCATGCCAGAAGGTGAAGCAGGAATAGGTGTATCACATGGCCAGAGCAGGAGCAAGAGTGAGGGAGTCAGTGGGGAGGTACCACATACTTTCAGATCTTGGGAGAACTCACTCATCACCAAAGGGAGGGGGCTAAGCCATTCATGAGGGAGCTACCATCCTTATCCAAACACCTGCCATCAGGCCCTACCTCCAAAACAAGAAATTACCTTTCAACATGAGATGTGGTGGGGACACAGATCCAAACCATATCAAAAGTAGAAAAATAGCGTTGGCATTCTTAAATGCTTTTCCAAAATTGAGGGGGAGATGTAAGATTTATGAAGAGAGGTTCTTGTAAGCTTTGATTTCTATTCTCACAGAAGGGGATGGGTGTGGGCATGATTCTCTCCATGAGTGTGTCTTTAAGAAAATTAAAGAGAGGGTTTGCAGAATATGGTGGACTCACCTGTGAGAAAATGACTAATTGCCTTTATTTTGGAGCAAAATTGTGTTGGACTTCCAGAGTTGATCTAAGAAGTCTTTCCCATAGACTGGATGTGGGCTATAGGAAAGAACTGGCATGGTGTTATCTTGGATCCTGTCTAGGAGGATGGTCTGGAGGGTATAAGTGACCTTTGCAGATAGAAACTGCAGATACTGTGAGTTAATTAGGGACTAAGTAAGACTGCTGCATTCAATCTTATCAGGGGAACTTTAGGAAGAAATATCCCAACTAAAGATGCAAGGGAGAGAGACAATGTTGACTTCCCCACAGAGATCACAAAACTACCTAGTGAAGAAGAATCACCTTAAACAAGTGTTTAGTTCTGAGAGTTCCAACACTAGATCCTCACCAATCAAGTAACTTTTTTATTTCTCTATGATCCAAAATTGGAGGATTTTAAGAATTGGCATTATGAAACTGAGAGAGAAGAAGTAGAAGCATATTCCAGGGAAGGAGAGAAGCTGTCATATCCTCTTCCTGATAGCAGTATTCATTCATCAGAGTAGATATCACCATAAATATTTAATCCATGTATTGACTATTTTGATGTAATTTCCTTTCACGTATGTTAAATATTTTTTCTAACTTTAGGTTAGATTTTACAAATTACACAGCGGGACTTTCTAAAATTTATAGGAGGCCTCTGGGCAGAAAAAAATTATTAAGATGATGTAGTTGAATTTGGTAAAGGGGCATTTAGGACTACTTGTAACCTGTTTATTGGTTATGGAATTGAAAAATGCAACTTTGAAATCAACAGAGTAGGTATAAATGCAAAATTCTCCACATCTGATCAGTTATTTTAAAAATATAAATAATGACATTTTGTTTCTTTTATAGTTATTTAGACATTATATTACTTCAACTTTAGCTATTTTTATTACAATAAAATAGTTTAAGCCATTTTACTTAAAGTTAGTTTTTTTAACATTATGCTTTTAAGACTGAAATGTTTTAATTTATCTAAATATAGATTGCCTAAATAGAATGGTAAACTTTTGCCTAACATAGTTCTTAAAAGGTCATATATCACAATGTGCAGCTGTATTTCATTATTTTGAGGCTATGAATTAACAATAAATCATCTTTGAGGAACTATATGAGTATATATAAAAATAGATATGTATATTTGTGTACATGCTGGAGTCTTATATGGTGGGTAGTCAATACGAAAGCAGTTTAATCCAACAGCATTTTAAATAATCTTAAATGAAACAAGTATGAAGTGGGAAGTAATATAACTGCTTCTTTTTGATGATTCATATATATGAAATTTCTCATATATTATTTTGTGCACTAGAATGTGTTTATTATTCTTTCCCTCTAATTCTAACTCACACTAATACAAATCAACACATCAATAAATACATGACACACTTTTCATCATTGATGACGGTGATAGGTACCTTATATTTCTTAATAAAAAGTCATCCCAATATGGTCTTTTGGTGATTACATTGTAGAGCTGTATACAATTTCTCACTTCTGTCTTTAAAATACTTCAAAATAGAGATGATTAAAGGGAAACACAGTTATTTTTTCCATTTTTTAGCTAGCTAATCCAAGTAGTTTCTTTAATATCTAACTATTTTTGAGTTTATTATTTTAGATTTATTTTCTACAGATGAAGCCTGGATTTATTTCAGAGTTTATGTCAATAACTAGAATACACGAATTTAGATTTCACAATGATTCACTATTTAGTCTGAAGAACAATTCCACCCTAAAATTTGTATTTGTTGTGATGTATTATGAGATAACTGATTTAGTCATACATTTGTTACAACGGAACCATAGTGATCAACATTCAGATTTTTATCATCCTGTTGGAGACTGATTAATGTGACTCATGGTGTCAGTAAAATGGAGCCAACAACTCATTCTATAAATTTAATAGTGAAAGTGCTTAATGAATTCTCAGCATGAGTATGTGATAAACAAAACTCTTTGATCATCATGCATTATAGACTAGATATCACTGTTTTAACTTGCATATAGTTTTACAAACATCGTAAAGAACATGCACTTTGGATAGAGTAGGACATGCCAGTTCTTAATCTAACAAATTCATTTCCATGTGAAGTGAATTTGTAATATTTTTTTTTCTGAAATAGATATATACTTACATATACAATTACACTTACATTTAGAATTTAAAGATTGGCTAGATTACACTGCAATTAAAAAATGCAGTGTAAATCTCAAGGACTTTAAATCCATAAATCTCAAAGACTTTAAAACATTAAAGACTTATTCCTCATATAAAACCTCTACATCTCCATCTCTCTACATCAGCATAAACATATTATCTACTTACTACTTTTAAATTGAGCCAATACGTGAGATTATAAACAGGGATTAGAACGGATAAGTAGGTAGAGAAGGGAGTATAAAATGTGATACTATCCTGTAACTTTTTTCTTTCTATACATTTTTACCTTTATTTAAACCTCCCATTTTCTAAACAACCTGTTCCCTGTTCAAGCTGTATTCTTTTCTGTTTTAAGCATATGAAAATGAATACTTAATTAAAATGAAGTAAAATTCTGCATAATTAAGTTTGGTGATTAGGTTGCAAATTTGTCTGTGTCCTTGAATAAATGATTTAGTAAAGAAATTATTTGCATTATCCATAAAGAGAATTAGCCAAGAGGAAAGGAATTATATTGGAAGAATATGGAAGCCAGGTAATACAGTTGATAGGAGAAACTGCATGTTGATTTCTGGCATGGTTGCTGTAGGTTTTTGGCAGGATTGCTTTTAAATGTGATAATGGAGATTCAGTAAAATTTAGAGTGAATTTAGGGAAAGTTTAGTAAAATTCTGGTTCCCAATCTGCTGCATATCTAAGTCAACTGGGAAGCTTTTAAAAAATTCTAATACTCAGGACTCAGCCCATTATTAATTAAATCAGAATGTCCAATTAAGAGGGTGGTGGTGGTGCCCACATCAGTATTTTATTTTTTAAGAAATACACTTCACTATATTGCCCAGGCTAGAGTGCAATGGCTATTCACAAGTGTGATCATGGTTCAGTACAGCTGTGAACTCCTGGGCTCAAGGGATCCTCTGCCTCAGCCTCCCAAATAGTTATGACTACAGGCACACACCGCCATGCCTGGCTTCAAGAATTAGTATTTTTGTAAGATGCTCAGGTGATTCCAGTATATGCCAATGTTTGGGAACCTATTGTATTAAAAATGCTGACTTTAAAATTTTGGAATGTAAAATAATAGCCATTATCCTCAGGAAACGAATGCAGGAACAGAAAACCAAATATTGCATGTTCTTACTTAAAAGTGGGAGCCGAACAATGAGAACACATGGGTGCAAGGAGGGGAACAACATACGCAGGGGCCTGTTGTAGGAGGGCAGGGATGGGGAAAAACATTAGAGAAAAGAGCTAATGCATGCTGGGCTTAATACCTAGGTGATGGTTTGATAAGTGCAGCAAACCACCATGGCATACGTTTCACAAATCTGCACATCCTGCACATGTACCTCAGAACTTAAAAAATAATAATAATTAAAAATAAATGTAAAAAAGTTACTGAGAAACCACTATTTCAATATATTTATAAATATAGATTTATATTCTCCTAAATAAAACACTTATTCAGTAATTGTCTGTATATGCCAAAGTACTTTGCAAACCTAATCTTGTAATGATTACCTCGTGCCTAAATTTTCAAATTTTTACTAAGCCACCTGGTAGTACATAATAAGAGTATATTCTCAATACAAAGCATATCTACTTAATACATTTAAAAATATATGTACATTGATATTATATTTTATAAATTATTATTTTTTCTTTTACTTGTATTTATTTATTTTTGAGGCAGGGTCGAATTCTGTTGCACAGACTGGAGTGCAATGGTGTGATCTTGGCTCAAAGCAATCTCCAACCCCTCTGATTCAAGTGATTCTCCTGCCTTAGCCTCCTGAGTAGTTGAGACTATGGCCTACCAATTATTAACTAGAGTACTATAATATGTCAATGGAAAAGAAGACAATTTCTAGGACATCAGATAGTATTTTGTCAAAACTTCTAATTCATTGAAGTAACTTTGTACTGCTATTTAGAGTTCATTCTTAAAAGCCAATGTTTTTTATATGCATACCCAAGTAAATACATATATGCATATATACATTACATATAGATTGTACATCTATGCCTACTTATTCACTTAAAAACACTTTACATATATGTACACATTAAGTGGCCATAGTACAGAGGTGATGAATATACATTTTGAACTCAGAGTGCTTGGGATCAAATCCTGGCTTTGTCATTTACTAGCTTTGTAACCTTAGGCAGCTTACTAAACGCACCCTACCTCAGTTTCTTTATCTGTAAAATAGGAATAATGTTATGTATTGATTAGATTGTTATGACAATACATGAATTAAAACCTCAGAAGTGTGCCTGACAATTATTAAGCACTTGATAAATGTTACCACTATTTTAGTTTTACTTTCAGATATTCAATTCTATATTATTGCTCATTAAAACATGAATAAAACTTTGCTTATAAGTTTTGATCCAGTGAAGGTGACACACACACACACACACACACACACACACGCACACACACACACTCTTAGGTGCAGCATATATATGTACATATATAATTTTTAATATAGTGTGATAAGCTTAACAGTGGTATTTAGAAGAGGAAGAGATACCTAACACAGGGAGTATGGGCAGGAGGGTTGGGAAAAACTTCCAAATGAAGATAACACTTAAGCTATTTTAAGGAAATTCACCCTGTTGGGAGGTGAGGGAAGAAGGATTTGTGCAGGGAAGAGTATGTGCAGAGACTGAGGTAGGTGTTGAAAGCATGGCATGTTCAGGAAACCTCAGAGACCTGAGAATGGAAGGATGTGGAATGTGTGGAGAGGAAGAGGAGAGCTACCTCATGAAGACATTTATATCTTATACTAAGGAGTTTGAGCTTTTTAAAAATGGTAATGGAGAATCACTGAAGGACTCATAATGCAGGTGTTGGTATTTTTGAACCAATAATCAATTCACTCACAAAAACATTATCCAAAATGACAACCAGAGTCAGTTCCCTGTCAACAATGCATCTCCGAAAGGTTTTTAACAGTGAGCAACAAAGGCGAATGTTTCATTAATGTACCTGTCCTGTACTCTTCATTCAGTCTGGCTTTTCTGTAATCTTAAATCATTTAGTCCTTATAATGAAAACTAGATAACTATAATATGTACAATCATCTTTTATCTGTAATTTGTAACAGCACATAAGTAGTGGTAATTTTGCCTCTGATATGGCTTTCAGCCATATGTGCTGTTCTAATTTTATACCAAGAAATTGGCCATTTCATCATCCCAGACTGAGCGGTCATACTAGTTCTAGATCTGTGGTCATATTTTCTGCCCAAAGTGAACCTATTTTTGTAGTTTCCTTTAGACTCTCAAGGAGTTCTTCTTTGTATATTGATTTACTAGGACATAAGATATCACTGCAGGCAGGTATTTGAAGGCAGACACACCTTAAACTTAGCCTATAGTCACAGGTACAAGGGAGCTGTGCATGAAACTTCTCAGGCTCCTATTGCTGATGATAGTAGTGCTAAATATAAAGTTTGCCATACTATGGGAACAAAATCAGAATAAGGAGAGACAAAAATTGATCAAACGTATTACTTAGCACTTCATTTTTTTGAATGTTATGAAATGTAGATTTGGGAGGTTTATTAATTCACACTGTGTGTGGTTTTGTGCTAGTCCCTCAATTTTCTTAGGATTTAGTTTTCTTCATATGTATCCTGGATTTGTTGGGCTGCAACATTTGGGAAATCATACCCCTATTAAATTAAATTGTTGAGCAGTGCAGTTGTAGGAAGTTCTAGGTGTGGGAGGAGGGAGAGAAGTAGAAAACTTAACTATTAGGTACTGGGCTTAATACCTGAGTGATGAAATAATCTGTACAACAAACCCCTGTGACACAAGTTTACCTATGTAACAAACCTTCACACGTACCCCTGAACCTAAAATAAAAGTTAAAAAAAGTCCCTTCCCAACAAATGCATACTATCCTGCTGTTTTCCCTGATGATTTACTAGTCATCATCTAACATGCCGTAACTGACATATCCTATATTTTGCTTTTTAAAAACATATTATCTGTTTTCTCCTTCACTACTACCAGTTTCATAAAGACAGAGATTTTTTTTTTCATAGCACTAGGTATTGGGCACACAGTCATTGCAGAACAAGTGGATAAATGAGTGAATCAATAGTGAGAGATACTATGGGAACAAAGGGAGACCTGGGGTCCAGGTAGAATTAACAGAATTTGGTCTAAGACTTGAAAACTAAGTAGTTTACTGAGCATTGAAGAAAGAGGAGGAAAAAGGATGACCTGAGAAAGTAATTCTAGTCTTGACTTGACCATTGACTTGTAGCATGACTTACTATCTTTCAGCTTCTACTGTAACTGAGGGTGTATGCTAGCTTTCACTTCCGCATTAGGATTCTGCTTTTCTCTCCTCCCTCATGGCTTGTGTGTAAACTTTGCATCTTAACTAATCAGACTCTTAAATCTGTTATTCAGGGGGTTACTTACAAATGATGGCTCTTACTAAGTAGTTTTAAGCCGCCTGAAACTTTCAGTCTACAATGCCTTGACCTGCTTTCTTAAACTTCAGGAAGATGTCAGGAGCAAATATCAGAGAAGTTATGGTTAGCAGGCCTCCCTAAAGAAGATGTGAGAGAGAACTCAAGTTCAAATTTGGTTTATTTTATTTTATTGTAGTAAGAACACAACATGAGATGTCTCCTCAACAGATTTTTAAGTGCACAATATGTTATTGTTAACTTTAGATTTTATTCATCTGCATATATTAAACTTTATACCTGTTGATTAGCAACTCCCCATTTCCCCAAGCCCCTAGTCCCTGGCAGTCACCATTCTACTCTGTGCTTGTATGAATTTCACTGTTTTAGTATTTCATATAAATTGTCCCATGCAGTATTTGTTTTTCCATGACCTGGCTTATTTAACTTAGTATAAAATGTCCTCAAGGTTCATTCACATTGTCACATATTGCAGGATTTCCTTCTTTTTTCAGGTTGAATAATATTCCATTGTATATGCCGCATTTTTTTATTTGTCAATGTATATTTAGGTTGGTTTCATATCTTGGGTATTGTAAATAGTGCTGCAATGAATATGGTAGTGAAAATATCTCTGAGATGCTGATAATTATTTTGGATTAATATCCAACAGTGAGGCTGCTGGTATGTAATTCTATTTTTAATTGTTTGAGGAACCTTTATACTGCTTTTCATAGTAGCTGCATTTGCTTTTAAATTTAGAATTCTCCCCAAATTTCTGAGGATCCAAGTGGCACATTTTCATTCAAATATTTACATTTTGCAGCCAGAGAAATAAAACCTAAGAGAGAAAAAAAGTACATTTAACAATTTTTTTTTGAAATTTCTAAGGGCTTCACAAAACCTATTTGATCTCTTTTACTAACTCCAATAATAAAAACCAAGACCACCAATGTTCTGTTCTGAAAATTGACTTTCTTGAGATAACTTAATTCTAACTATATATAAAATAATTGTTTTACAGACTCAATAAATGACTAATTAGTAGATATAATTATTCTTATTTCTGAACTGAATAAACAGCAGGTCTTCTAACCCTGACATTTATTTGCATACAGGAACCATTTATAGCAAAGTACATATGCTGCTATCACATAAAAGTTGAATGAAACAAAATACATCATGAAGAAAACTAATGAGCTGTTGCATTATTTTTGGTATGATATTTATTAATAAAACTATATCAAAATATTTATCTTATATTTCTTTTTGTGTAAAATAAAACAAAAATTGGATTTTAGAGTTTATTGATTTACAAATCCCTGTATTAATTTACAAATACATGTATTTCAATTTTTAATTGAAAATTTTGAGATAATTGCAGATTCGCATGCAGTTGTAGTAAATAATACACAGAAATCCCTTGTACACTTTGCTTAGTTAACCCAAGTAGTCACATTTTGTAAAACAATAGTATAATATTATAATCAAAAAGTTGACATTGATACCATCTACTGGTCTTATTCAGGTTCCCCCATTTTTATTTGAACTCTTGTGTGTATAAGTTATACATGGCTTTATCACCTGAGTAGGTTCTTGTATTCACTACTACTGTCAGGACACGGAAAGGATCAATTTATTCACCTTTTATAACCACATCTACCTTCCTCCAAAGACCACCCAGCCCCTAACCTGTGGCAATCACTAATGTGTCCTCTATTTCTGAAATTTTATGATTTAAAAAATTTTATATAAATAGATAATAAAGTATGGAATCTTTGGGGATTGACTTTTTTTCACTCGACGTAAAGCCTCTAGAGTTTTATCCCAGGTTCTATGTGTAACAACACATTCCTTTTTTAATGCTGAGTAGTTTTCTGATGTGTGTATGCACCACTGTTTATTTAACCATTTACCTGTTAAAGAATATTGGGGCTGATTTCAGTTTCTATTACAAATAAAGTTGCTGTGAACTTTAGTATTCACGGTTTTGTGTAAATATAAGTTTTCGTAACTCTGGAATAAATGTCCAAGAATACAATTAATGGATTGTATATAAAATATATAAGAAACCTCAAACTATTTTCCAGAGTAGCCATTCTATTTCCTATTCCCACCAGTCATTCTACATACCTGTCAGTATTTGGTCTCACTGTTGTTTCATGTTAGCCATTCTGAAAGGTATGTAGTGGCATCACGAATTTTCAGTAAATATGTTTGTGACCTTTTAGTTTTACTAAGAGCCTTACTCTATGCACTAAGTCACAGTAATAGATTGCCAAGGATAATTTTAAAATTATATATAACACAGTCCTTGTATAAATATAAGATTATTATTTTACAATCATGTTTAATAAATATAATGGTTCCTTCCTTCTCTGAAATGAGAACATTTATTATCAGTACTTCATAAGCTAAGCTGATTTCATTTATTTATTTTGGTTTATGTTCAGTCATTTCTTGGGACACTTGCAAAAACTGTTATATAACATATTGTACAGATATATTTTAATAGTGTAAATATATTAACAAATATAAAACCTGTTGCAATTGTATTTCAAATCAATATGAACTTTCAAACCACCTTTTGTAGAGAAGTCATATATAATCATAACACTTAGTTAGAGGCCAATCATGAAGTAAGCTAATCTTCTATTTATATTAGGCTTTATCTTTTCATATATATTATCTTACTTGATCTTCACAATAACTCTGTAAGGCAGTCATGGTATTTTACAAATGAGGAAATCGTGACTACATTGCTAGTTAAGTCTTGTTCAAGATTGCAGAGCTAATAATGGTCTAATGGTAGCACTGTTACTGGGATCCATGTCTAATCTGGATTCATGTGTTCTGCCTAGTGAAAGCAGAAATAAATACACAGACATTGGGTAAATAATAAAGTCCATGATTAATTTTTAAGGTTAATGTTTCCCATATGAACACTTTTTTATAGCTAACTTCAAATTGGCATTAAGTGCTTTATGACCCCAAACATAGCATTTTCTAGCAATTTACTTCAGATTCAGCTAGCATTTATTGAGCTACTAATATGAAAGGTGCTCTTTTAGGTTTTACTTTATATGTCTAAATATTAATCAGTTTTGAGAATAGTGTGCTAAGAGTTTTAACAAAAAATTGTTGCCCCAGACACAAGTAGCCAGTTTATCTTTCAAGAGTTACAACTTGTTGTTAAAGTTTAGAGACAGTCAGAATGGGTAAATAATAATTGTTCAAATAATGATCAGTTGAAAATATTTTTAAATTACATAATCAGAAAAAGTAGGTTTATAAAATTTCATTTCTCTTTGCTCAATACTGCTGTCGCCTATAGCTTCAGCTCAAGTGACCAAATCCCACAATTTTGTTAATGTATTCTAAAATACATAAAAAGAAAAATCTATTCAATGTAAAATTTTGATGATCTATCTAAACTTTTTGTCTTTACTGACTAAAAGGGAACTATATAAGATTTTATCAAGAGAACTCTTTTAGGTATCAGGCTATATTTTAGTGATCATTGATTTGAAGTTGTCTGTATTTTATAAAAATAAGTATGGGGCCCCAAGTCTGGCAGTCTGTCAATCTTGACACCTTCTGTCTTTCACTGTCATAGTGTTATTCACTAAGTCCTATTGATTCTTACTAAATGTCTCCCAAGGTCTACTGTGTCCTAGATTCTTCACCCCCTCCCCATTAGGCCACTGCACAACTGTAATAGCCTCTTGGCTGGTTCTCTTCCAAATCCTCTTCCCCACTCCAGCAAGAGTGATTTGAAATGCGAGAGTAATCATGTTTCTTCTCTGCTTACAATCTTTCAAAGGTTTCCTGTTGTCCTTGGTATACAGTCCAAACTCTGGCACAGACTGAGGGTTTTGTCGTCTTTTCCTTCACTATAGACTTCTAACCATAGTTGACTTTTTCCAGGTTTTCTCACAGCACTTCCCCTTCCTGGATCACAGTCCTTTCAGCCTGCCTAATGTATCATTTGATTTCATGAAAGTTTTTCTCTGCCCAGGTAGGCTCTCAAAGCACTCTGAACTTTTGTCATGATGTTCATATACTATATACTGTGCTATGTTTATTTGCATTTTGGTCTTCCTCCACCGTCCTGCAAGATCTCTCAGTGGGAACCAGCTCTGTTTGTTTAGTGCTGCAGCTTCTATGTCTAGTGCAATGACTGGAGGATAATCAGTGTTCAATAAATAGCAATTAAATGAATAAATGAGGGAATGAAATCCACATTTACATAAATTTTTTCTATCTCTTTGCTGTAAATCAGAAGAGGCATGACTTATTAATATCAGCCCTTAGATTGAAGGTGAATAGATTGACAAAATCTGAGTGATCACCATTGTGCAGAATCACATTTCATCATAAACAAATGTTAGGGTAAGTAACCCCTTAATATTTTTATATCAGTTGGACTGTAGAACAGAAACAATTAAACCATTAACTATTTGCCTCATATCTTTCCTTTCTATAGGATTGGTAAATAATACAAATCTTAATATAGAATGTTCAGAATGAACAATATGGGCCAGGTGAGGTGGCTCGTGCCTGCAGTCCTGGCACTTTGTGAGGCTGAGGTGGGCAGATCATTCGAGGTCAGGAGTTCAAGACCAGCCTCGCTAATATGGTGAAATCCTGTTTCTACTAAAAATACAAAAATTAGCCTGGCATGGTGGTGGGTACCTGTAGCCTCAGCTACTCAGGAGGCTGAGGTAGGAGAATTACTTGAACCCAGGAGGTGGAGGTTGCAGTGAGCCAAGATCACACCACTGTGCTCCAGCCTGGGCAACAGAGTAAGACTCTGTATCAAAAAATATTATAAATAAATAAAAAATAAATAGAATGAACAATATGAATATTTTAAGACATATATTGAAATAGAAGTTGTTTTCAGGAAACATTTATACACTAATAAATCAATATACTATCTGCTTTTGTCTTTTAAACCTTGACAAATCTTGAAGAGTCAATGAATTGGTGTAACCATTTTTTTTTTTTTAACATGAGTCTCCTCATTAAATGCTTTCTTGAATCCTTGTCATAACTTGATCAAATTGTAGAGGCATGTAAAATTATCCTTCTTTTAAATGCACTGTCTTTTACAAATACAATTGTTTTAGTAACAAAAACATGTAGATATAATTTAACTAATTAGCTCTGTCTATAAGCAAATCTAGCAATAAAACATTTAGCTCCATCTTTAAATCAACATCTCAGCCTTCAGTCTTGCCATTCTTAACTTATTGTCACAATAAAATTTAATTAACATTACAGTGATCATGTTGGCATTTTGGATGAGTGTGTTTGTTAGGATGAACTATTGATCTTGCATAGGCATAAAATTTTATTATGTTTACAGGGAAGTGTGGAAATCTTTAAGTGACATCAGCTTTTCTTATGTTGAATATTTGGTTCCAGCTGTCACTGAATAAAATTTGGTTTTACTAATACATTTTCCTGATTTTAAAAACCACATATATGTGCTCCAGAGAAAAGAATAAAGAGAATAAAACAAAGCACCCATAACCCCATTACCCAGAGAGAATGAATATTTTGCTACATATCTTTACTGCATTAAATATACATTCTCTTTTCCAACATTGAAGTTATTTTATATATATACCTATATATGTATATGTATATATGTATATATCCATTATTTTATATAGATATATACCTATATATGCATATATTTATACCTATATATAGGTGTGTGTGTGTATATATATATGTATATGTGTATGTGTGTATATATATGTACAGTCTCTTAAGGTAACCTAGTAAAAGCAGCAGTATCTTAATAAGGTAATCTAGTAAAATCCCATTATATACATATATATGTATTATATACATATATACATACACATATACACATATACATATACACATATATATGTATAGGTGTGTATATATATCAGGTTATATTTTATATAGGGGTGTATATATACGTGTGTGTATATATATACATACATATACACCCCTATATAACACACACATGTATATATGTATAGTGTATATGTGTGTGTGTGTGTGTGTGTATATATATACACACACACACACACACATATATACTATACACATATACATATGTAGGTGTGTGTATATATATATATATATCAGGTTATATTTTCATGATCTTTGATTTGATCACTGACTTATTTATACATATAAAAATTTATTTCCTGATTATTATTTTCATATATTATCACCATGCACCTTTTCCTTTTCTTGTAACATTTCTCAAAAATGACATGTTTCAAATGGCTATATGATGCTTCATAGTCCTAATTTTGGTAAGTAAAGTGTTACTGATTTTAAAATAACACTATGGACATTATAAACAATATGAAAATAAGTCTGGGAAAGTTAGTTGATACATTTGACAAATGATTTATATCCTTAATAGATTAAAACCTTTCCAGGAACTAAGATAAATAGCTGCCCTGATAGGAAGATGAACAAAATACAAAAGCAACAGACAGTTGAAAATGTGAGAAATGTTCATATTTTGTCAAATATATGGACATGGAATTAACACTTTTCTACAGTCTTTGACCATAAGCTTGGCAGAATTTAAAAATCATGTAGTTAAGGTAATAGGAAAGGGAGCAGTCTCTTAACAGGTCACCTAGTAAAATCCCATTGATTTGGATGACAAAGTTCCAACCAACCTACCTACCTTCCTTCCTTCCTTCCTTCCTTCCTTCCTTCCCTCCCTCCCTCCCTCTCTCCCTCTCTTCCTCTCTTCCTCTCTCTTTCCTTCCCTCCCTCCCTACCTCCCTCCCTCCCTGTCTTCCTCTCTCTTTCCTTCCCTCCCTTCCTCCCTCTCTCCTTCCCGCCCTTCCTCCCTTCCTCACTTTCTTTTCCCTTCCTTTCTTTCTTAGACGGGCTCCCTCTGTTACCTAGGCTCTGTCACCATGGCTCACTGCAGCCTTGACTTCTCATTTTCAAGTGTTATTCTCACCTCAGCCTCTTGAGTAGCTGGGACTACAGGAGCATGCCACTATGCCTAGCTAAGTTTTGAATTTTTTGTGGAGAGTGAGTTTCACCATGTTGCCCAGTCTAGTGTCAAACTCCTGGGCTCAAGTGATCCTCCTGCCTTGGTCTCCCAAAGTTCTGGGATTACAGTCATGAGCCACCATGCCCTGTCTAGCAATATGTATTTTAAAAGGCCATTCTGATTTTTTATATTTTTTATAACTATATTCCAGAAAAATATTCTGACATCTGGAAAAATAGGACATGTATGTATATTTTTAATAATAGGAAAAAATTATGATAAAGATTATTTAAAATGTCTAAAATATGGGATTAAATGATTACGTAAATATTCTATACCAATACAATTGATTAATATGCAGTCATTAAAATGGAATAACATGCATTTATTGTTCTTTGAAAACAATCAGATTATAAATCAGAATGATTTTTGTTTTTATGTATAGATACATTCTTATTTTTTCAGAATTTAGGAAGTTATGATAAAAGCTTTGAAAAAATTCTTTTTATTTTTGAGATGGAGTTGCCCAGGTTGGAGTGCAATGATGCATCCCAGGTTCAAGCAATTCTCCTGCCTCAGCCTCCTGAGTAGCTGGGACTACAGGTGCGCGTCACCATGCCCAGCTAATTTTTGTTTTAACATTTTGACCAGGATGGTCTCGATGTCTTGAACTTGTGATCTGCCCGCCTTGGCCTCCCAAAGTGCTGGAATTACAAGTGTGAGCCACCGTGTCTGGCTGAAAAAATTCTTAAATTTTATTTTCCTCTGTGGACTGAGGAGTAAAAATCACAGTTAGAGATATTTAAAAAATTTCTTTTAAGAAATAATTAAAACTGCTCATGTCATTAAGTAAAAAATATAATACATATTAGAATCATTGGTTTGCGTCTGCTTTGGCTTAAGTAGGTATTATGAACCGGCCCCCTCTAAATGTTTGCCATACTAAAACAATTGAAATGCCTTTCTTGGAGCTCTCTGTAAGCCATGACGTTTCTGTAAAGGGTATAATAGCTAATGTCTAGGAATTGTTACTGTATGTGGGGCATTAATCTTATTCTAAGATCTTTATGTATGTTAACCTAAATCTCACAGTAACTCTCTATCATAGGTATCTTGATTATCCCCCTTTTTCAGAGGAGGAAACCAAAGCAGAGAGATTGTTGGTATTTTGCTCTGACCAGAGAGTGAGTGAGTGACTAGACTTGGGTTTTTTGAATCCAATCTAGTAATAAAGTCACTGAACTATACGGCTTCTTAAGTTAGGCTTTTAAAAAACTTTGGTAAGCTTAAGTAACTCTAGAAAATCGTCTCTGGATTCATCCCGAATTTGGGGTTGTAATGGGCTAATAGACTCCAGCAAAATACAAATTTGTCCCAGATCTTTTAAGGACTCCTCTGGAGTTCATTAGAGCATTTTAAAGTAGAATATTGCTAAAGTATTTCATTGTTTTCAATGTCTTCCAGACAAGTAGTTACCCAACTCTTTCTATTTGAGCACACTTTTAAAAAATCAGAATTTTTGGTGGCATATCTTAAAAGTATTAAAAAGACCCTAACGCGCATAAAGCCATCAGTTATAATTAACACACAATCATCACTGCTATATAAGACTCTCATAGTATCTATAAAAGATTCAATAGTTATTTACTGGGTTGATCTTCCTGCTGTGTAAAAAAGAACAACTGTTTGCTATTCTCTTCTCTCAATACTCCCAAGCCAAAGATGCTCACACATAGCGGTAAGAGTAAAGGTATGATCTTTCCTTATCATAGGCTTACTTCTTTTTTATTTTAGGATATTACGTCAACAGATAAATTAATCATGATTCAGTATCCATATCCTTTGCATGACTTACCTCTATTTTCTGTTATATTTATTTATTTATTTAATAATATAATCAATGCTTATAAACCCACAACCAATTGTAAAATATTATATAAAAGCTGTATGTTCCTCCCTGTTCTTTCACCTGCCTTTCTTTCCTCTGCTTCACAAAGGTAATCACCATTTTGAAGCGTTATTCAAAATCTGGGAAAAATTAAGAATAATGCAAAGATCCTGCCTTGACTTTTTAGCAGATAGCATATCAATTAAAGAGACCAAAGAACCCTACTCTATACTGCATTAGATAACTCAAGAAACTTTACATATAGCAGACACGACCATTTTAGCATGTGTACTCAGTTGTAACATCCTGTTCTGTACTGCATTAGATAACTCAAGAAACTTTACATATAGCAGACACTCCCATTTTAGTATGTGTACTCAGTTGTAACAATGGTAACTTTTAGATATTGTTTAAAATTGGCAGCAAACCTGTGAAAGGTTTGTGTTTTACTAATGTATTTGTATTATGCTTATTGATAATCACTACTTCGATCTTGAAGTTGACATTTAAGGCCACCTCATCTTAAGTTAGATTTGATCCAGTTTCTTCCCTTCATGTCAGTGTATTTCAAAGTCAAAATATGACTAAACAATGATTACTGTGTTACTAAACTGTATTTTCAAATGCAGTGTTATTTCCTAAAGTTGCTTTGTATATTTTTTTCAGTTCAGTTTTCTGTATGTCTTCATTCATGTTACAGGGCCTACACACTCAAAATACTTTATTTTTATTAATTTTCCAGTGCTTGAATGAGACACTAAACAAGATAAGTATAGAGAAAATTATGGAAATACATGAAATAAACAAGTACATAGAAACACATGGAAGAAAATATTTAACATAAATAGTGAAGGTGTAGTATATACCATTTTGGATCTGTAATTCAAAATGAATATTTATGGTCTATAAATTGTTTCTAAAATTTACATTTTAAGGATGAATATTAATAGAATAGTATTAATAGAAAGATATAAATGGTCAAGATGGTGGTCCAGTTTTATTATTGTATCTGAGGCCTTATTCACTTGCATTTTCATGTTGACAGAATGGTTAATAATTTCTAGGCAAGAGACTAACATTATGTGAGAGAGAGTACAATTAGAATATTAACCCAAAATAATTTTCTCATTGTAAAGTTAATATTTTTGATGCCATATTTAAAATACGAGGTAAATTTATTTTACTAAGTTATTCAAATTTTGGAAAATATAGTTATGAGTATAATTTAGCCTAGGGTTTATTTCCTCAGGAAAGTCCTTTGAGATTACATTTGTACATGAGACTGTTTTAGTTAGGGCTAGATGCTGTAACAAATAGAATTTTAAAATGTATAAAGAATAAAGCACAATAGAGAATAATATTTTAATCATTCAGTAGTTTAAGGCAGATCCAGTAGAGTTAGAGGTAAAGGGTATGCAGGTGGATTCTATACCACATAGTCATTCAAAAACTCAGACTAATAGAAATTTTGCCATATTTAGCATTTGGCTTTCAAGATTACCTTACTTCATCAACATCAAACTGGCAGAGGGAAATGGGAGGCATTTTTGCACCTGGCCTGAAGTGGAACAGATGATTTCTATTACGATTTCATTGGCTAGTACTCAGGCACTTGTTCACACTTTACTGCAAAGGAAGCTAAGAAAGACAAAAATAAACATTTTTAATAAACGACCAACAGAATTTGCCACAGTAACATTTTTAGGGGGATTCTTAGAAGAGATTTTATTTTGGGGTCTGGCAGATTTAAGATCAAATCTTGATCTTTCTTGTACCAGCTGAGCAATTCTAGAAAAAGTATCTTCTCTTTGTCATACTGTATACATATGTATCATAGAAACAAGAACATCCACACACTCTACTTTCACAAGTATTACTGTGTGAATTGAATGAAGTAATGTAAATAAGGTACCTAGAGTGCCTGAATGTGTGCAGCCAAAGTGGTTTGTTAAGTAATGATATATTATTATATCATATATTATTATCATGTCATAAGTAAATTAATCTTCTCACCTATTTGCCAGCAAAGAATGCTCCCTGTTCAGTGGTTTTGATTAATATATGTAGAGTTTGCTTTATGGATAGAAAACTTTTATAAAAAGCCCCCTTAAAAATGAATGTGGGATACCTCAGAAGGGTAATTTTTTCCTCCTTATTGAAATAGGCACTAAAATTTTTAGTTTAGACATTGAAACTTTTAAAAAACAGATTCTTGAGAAAATGGGACCCAAAGGTACTTTGGTTTGTAGGTAAGCAGGGTCTGCCACATGGGACAGAATAATTTGAACAGGTCCAAGTAGGTTCAGGTTTGGAGAGAGTAGAGAGGCATATTTAATGGTAGAAAAAAGAAAATGCAAAGGATTTGAGCCATGCCAATTTGCCCAAGGCTTGCGTTGGAGGCCATTATAGCTTCACTGGGTATCTTACAGCTTTCTCTGTCAGTCCTGAAATACCTTAAAGCATGGAAATAAAAAGTAGGGTGATTATTGGGAAACAAGAGTGCCATAAGTAGAAAACGATAGGGGAGCAGCCACCTAATAAATCTCTGATGCCATCCTAAATCAATCTGTCTTAGTTAGAGAATATAATCTTAGCAGAGAATATAATATCTGCTCTCAAGCTCATAGTTTATTGAAATATCTAGGTTGGCCATTAATGTAATATGATATAAAACTCGTATAAGGCAAGTGATATGTGATTATGGCACAGAAGATTTGCACAAAAAAGGGGGGATTCATAAAGAAAGCATTTGAGCTGCATCTTAAAGGAAGATTGGGAACTCTCTCTGTGCTGTTTTAGATTAGCTTAATATCGAATGACATTTTAACATTTTAATTTACTTGTTTGCATTCAATATCTCTTTGCCCTGATAATGCATCTGTTTGTCGTACTGAGCTCTGTATATCTTTGTTATCTAATAGAATTTATTACCTAACAGGTCTCAGCAGAGAGATAGATTTTAATAATGTTTGTTGAATGAGTTAAGACATACAATTCCTAAGTAATTTTGAAAATTTATCTCTTCCTTTTCTCGATGCCTTTTCTTAAATTTTAACTTGAGGAATCTTGGCTTCTATTCTTTTTTGTTACATTTCCCTCTTGTCGTTTTTCTGACTCACTTTTTTAAAGATTTATTTTATGTAATAGGAAACATTTTTGAGTTACTGACCATATCATTGAGGCATGACTCAATAATTTAAATGGCTTAGATATCTGTGAAGGGACTAAGGACATTAGTTTGAGTGATCCACAGTCACTCTGAGTAGTCTTATGGATTAGGAGAAACAGAGATGCTTTTCCTTTTTTATCATTGATGTATATTTTACAGACACTCTTAAAAGCCTTCATTTTATGTTCATTTTGATGGTTATGTGTCTGTAGTAACCAATAAAATGTGCCAATAAAAACTGTAAAGATAGTGAATATTTCAAGTTCTATTCAGTCATCCTGAATACCTAAAAACTGTGTCATTTACCTATAATCCTTTTAAATTTAAAATTTCACGTTATTTTATTTTGTCAATTTTGAGTCGTCTCGTTTCTGTCTATAAAATAGAACAAAGACAATCATACATATATACTTTATATTTACATACGCCATATATACATTTTTAGTATAGACAATCCTATATAATATATGTCAATATAATATTTACACTACTGTACAGGAGAGACTTTGAGGAATCCATAATTTTACTGACAATGCTGTGGTGGTATATCTTTGAGGGCATAGAATGCAGAAGGTCTAAATATTTTAGTTTGGAGTTAAAATTCATTTTGGGAGCTGATAAGGTTTTGTTTCAATGACAGAGGATATACTTAATTTACTTTAAGTAATGTTTGCTTATTAAACAAACATATTAAATATCAGCTATGAATCAAGCATTGTACTAGGCATTCTGACAGAAAGGTGACCAAAATAAGTCTTATCCTTAAGGATATAGTTTACGATTGATAGTGGTCATGCGTCTGTTAATCATATAGCCAAACAGAAAATTTCATAAAACTTATTGTTCTAATTGTTGTGCATTAAATTTAGCTGGAGTTTTAAGTAGATGGCCTAAAAGAATTTTACTGGTGCATTTTAGGACATCTGTTTTCTATTGATAAGGCATAAGATCTTGATGAGTTTGAAGTTGTCTGTGTTTAAAGTAATGGAAATACTAGTTCATGGATGATGGCCATTTATTAAGATGTGAACACAGCAGTGAAGGAGAACTGATGAGGTTATATGCTATCTCACTTTCACATATTTTAGGAATCTCATCAGAGCTTAATGTGTCTACATGAAAGGAATTGAGCATTTTTAGATTTGTTATAACTATTTTTATTTAACCATGAAAATAACTATTTTTATTTAACCAATTCTGCATAGAATATTTACAATAAAACTGTTATATGTAAAGTAAGACCTTTGGACCATAAAAACAATTAACGTAGTCCCTTTTATTAACTTGAGCCTTCCTTATGTCTGAAAGTATTAAGCTTAAAGAAGAAAAAATAAAAAGACTTGTGGAAAACATCCAACACCAATAAAGAAATTAAGGAAATATGATGTCTTTTGAGCAGTGTCCTAGAGAAACCTTTCAAAAATCCATTTGAAGAAAAATGCATATGTATTAGATATTATAATCTATTTCAGTGAATTACATTTTGTAATCCTTCATTATATATTGAAGGACATGGCATAACTTTCCTTTCTAGCATCAAGGTCACCAGTGGTATTTGAGCAATATAAATGAAGCAAAATAAAAAGAATAGATGTCCCAAACATATTTTTTTGGCAGAATTGTTAGCTGAGAAAGACTTTGTATATTGATTTTTTAAAATGTGTATAAATTCCCCCAGAGATGACAGGTGAAAAATGATTTTATTTTTTTAAAACAGTAACAAGAAAACAAAATTAAATAAAACTTGATATTTAGAATGTTTCATAGCCTACTTAAATGTATTAATACACCCTTGAATAATACTTAAAATACTAATCAATGAGGTCCCTTCCCTGAAGAGGTACAATGTACAAATTCTTAATAAACTCACTAACAGTGAAAATTTATTTTGTGGTATGACTCCATTTTAGATATGTTTTAAATGAAAATTCCTGAGATGTTACATTTTAATTTATGGATAGACAAGTCATTTAAGATTTTGCATTTCAGCTTTTCCTCATTTAAAGTAATGCATTTTTCTTTCCAGACATGTCAACTTTGTTATTATATTACTAAGGAGGAAAATCACTTACTCTTTCTGAACTATTCATTTTTCATTGGTGAAAGGGGGCTATTTCTTTTATTCTAGAGGGAGGTAGCACAGCAGAGTCAAGAGCAGAGTTTTTTGAAAAAGACAGACCTGGGTTTGAGTTATAACTCTGTACATGGGTTATTACACCATTTTAATAACATTAGCTGAATTTCACCTTTGTCATAAGTAAAATTATTTTTTGTATGTTTTTGAAAGTTAGCAATCACATGAAGCTCTGAATATGATTTAGAATTATACACACAAAAGAGAGGTAAATTTTAGTATAATGCCAAGAACACAATACATGCTCAACAAATGATTTTTTTTAGTAATAGTAATATAGTATGCACTAGAACACAAATCCATGGAGACTTGTAAGTTTTGCTCACTGTTATATTTCCGGTGCCTGGGAGAGTGCTTAGCAAATACAAAGTGTTCCGTCTTTGCTAAAGCATTGTATACAGGAATGAGTGAGTGAGTGAATTATTTTATCCCCTAGAGTGCTGATTGACCAGAGAGTTGAATTTTTCATGCTTTCTTAAGGTAACCGAAAGCACAACAAGTAAATAGGGAAAATATTAGATGTAGTTTTGCTTTTGATATCACATTTTTAGCCTTTAGTAATGTATACTTTGAGCGCTAAGTAAAATCAGTAACTTTTGAACACTGATCTCTATTTCTGACATAACATGCCCATATGTATATACAGTATATAGTTGTTGTAGAGGTAGCATGATACTTTAGTGAATACTTATTTCTAATATATGTATTTGTTTTAAAATTGTGCTTTATGTCTCCTCTTTTAGCTTATTGGATAATAATTATGTAACTACATCACATTTACCTAAATGTAAGAGGGGTTTGCTAATGTTATGCTGAAACATCAAACTTAGGCACTTGGTTAGGAAGCTGCTAACTGAAAATTTGAGATTTTGCCCCATAAGGGTGGTTCTAACCAACCTACCTAACCTGTAGCCTACATACCTTCTCATCAGTTTCTCAGATTCCATAAAAGCTGCTTATTAACTTGCAAAGCAGGTAAACATTGCAGCTGATAAGTTAAATAATATTTAGAGATGCCTTGTTCAGTTATTTAGGTTGGTCCATTTCTGGTTGAGGTTCTTCTTTGTTAGAGAAATCCAGCAGCTATCTAATATTTTGAAGTTAGAAAATAAAATTCCTCTCATCAGCAAATTTGTGGTACAACGTATGTTGAGGCTCACAAGATTGGTTGTAATAACTGTCTGTTATTCTTAGGCATTGTGTTTCAATGTTCCATAATACCTAAGAATATATGTATGTGTATGCCCACAATAATGACGTTTCTCAAGATAGGAAGTGAAAAAAAATATCCCATGAAATATGACATTTCTTCTGCTTCCAGGCCCAGTCCATTTTTATGATGCCTGACTTTGTCCATTCCAGTTTACCCTTGACAACCCTCTGGAGGAAAATGATCATGACTTCTTTAACCCTAGTTTTTAACCCTCTGTGCCCTGGCTGCTCAAAATTCCCTTTGCCCAGTTCCAGGTGTATCATCAATAATAACTGAGAAGAATAGAACCATTCTTGAGGCATCTAGCCTGTATGTATTTAATGCTGGCTTCAAGATCTTCCTGTCTAGCAGTTCTTCCCTTTCAAATTTAATTGTTTGAAAGCATATACTTTGTCCTATTCTAACCACTTCAAATAAAATGCTTTAGGAAGAAAGTCTTTTCTGATACCAACTTTATCTGTTTCAAATTGTGCAACAACCAGTTAGTAGTTCTGAGTTACAGCTAGTTCCAACCGAACTAGAAAATCATTTATTTCTTTGTATTTTAATAAATTCTTTGTATCTTTTTATAAAACTCTAGTTAGTACAATCAGATTAGTCATGAGCTTACTGATTACCCCTCAACTAAGTATTTAACACTCACTTCAAATATCATGGGATCTGTATAGAAGCATTATATCCTCTCTAAACACGTATCTCCAAGAAGGTATTGCAATATGTTATAATATTTCAGAAAATTCTAATATTGATATTACTTCTAGGTGATGAGCCTCAAGAGATCAGAAAACCTTTTCTTGAGCGTGATTTCTATATGCACCTAGTTAATTATACAATGTTCTGAATATAGTATGTATGAAACCATCTTTGCTGGTAATCATCTTTGTTGCTGAGCTGTTCACATTAACCAAAGCAAGTGTACTCTTGAGAAATAAAAGCATATGCAAAGGGATATAACACTTAATTCTCTCATAGGAATTTCAGAATAAAGTGAATTCAAAATGTTAAAGGTTCAAATGTGTTCTCACTGGCAGGACGTGGTGGCTCACACCTGTAATCCCAGAACTTTGGGAGACCGGTGGGTGGATCACCTGAGGTCAGGAGTTCCAACCTGGCCAATATGGCGAAACTACATCTCTAATAAAAATACAAAAATTAGCTTGACGTGGTGGTGTGTGACTGTAATCCCAGCTCCTAGAGAAGTTGATGTGGGAGAATCGCTTGAGCCCAGAATATGGTACCACTGCACTCCAGCCTGGGAGGCAGAGCAAGACTCTGTCTTTAAAAAAAAAAAAAAAAAAAGAGACAGAGAGAAAGAAAGAAAAAATGTGTTCTAGTTGCAAGAGACAGATTGTATCAAAGTAAGACTTCAGTTGAGATAGAAAGTACCAAAGTCTTAAATTATGGTGAATTCCAGACATGAGGCCCAAATTCTGGAATGCAGCTGTATGCATTCTTACTTTTTGCTTCTTGTGGCTTTTGGCACTTTAAAACTATGCTTGATATTAGCTACAATTTAACAAGTGTTTATTTATAGTTAGCTTTGTATCCGGAAAATGAGATATTATCTTGTTCCATACACCAAATCAAAGAGATTCAAATAACCATACTCCTTTGTAGACAGATACATAAAATATCTACCTTCAGAAGTATTTCTAAACTGCATGAATTCAGCTTATTCTATTTGCTTGATTTTTAATACTAGAAGGGATAAGAAAAGATGATTCTGTATGGTTAGAGTACCCCACTTTCTTCCAAAATGATTGGTCAGCTTCATTCATTCATTTACTATTTACTTAAGGGTTCATTCAAAATTTATTAAGAACCTGTTACATTCATGCCACTATGTAAGAAATATACAGATGAATAAGACAAAATCATTGCTATAAAGGAACGGCAGGAAGATAATCAGAAAGATACACAATTTCAAGACAACTTAATGATCTCAATATTAAAATATGTGGTTGATATTATGGAAACAAGGAAACCTATTTGAGTAAGGGGTGGTAACTTAATTCTGAAAGAACAAGGAGAGTAGTAAGCTTATTCCAGGTAGAGGAAGTAGTGTTGCATGCAATAACAAGGCAAGTTAGGATGAATGGTACAAGATAAAGTATAGTTGGGGCCTAGATCTGTTTGTTTTATGCTAGGGAATTTGTCCCATAGGGGAAGGTAATGAAACTTATTAATGGATTTTTTCTTTTTAGTAAGAAAGTAGTATATTTGCTTTTACAAAAGAGAACTCTCTTGGCGGTGTGGAGAATGAATAGGTGGCTTTCTAATTGCTCATATATGGAGAGGGAAATAAGTTTACGATCTATTTGGCAGTTTTAATTAACAGGGTATCTTGACTCCTGGTATCTGTCTTAAGGACATAGTAGATGATTGTGCCATTCCCCACTCAAACCTGGAGAAAGAAGGAGAGATTATAGGATGTATGTGATCAGTTAGTATTTGATGTGCTTAAGAGACATGAAGAGACAATACAAATATCTTAAGGCAATTGAATTAAAAAAGAGGTTTGGGCCAAATATAGAAGTTTAGCAATAAGTGTTTATCTTGAAGATGAATCCTTGGGAGTTAATGAAATACATCCAGTTGAAAGATATCAAGTGAGAAAGGAAGGAAAACACAGAAATAAACTTCAGGATCAGTATCAAAAGACGTGGGGAGAGGGAGATATACACAGTGACTGGTCTTAGCTGGTAAGATAGAGAGTGACTGTCTTACCGTTCTGGCAAATATGGAAAATAGGGGTATTAGGCAATGCTATTTTTATATCTTACTTTATCTGGTAAGATAGAGAGTGACTGTCTTACCATTTTAGCAAATATGGAAAATAGGGGTATTAGGCAACACTACTTTTATAAAAGGAAATATTAGCAACCCACAGGTAGTTTCTTAATGTGGATTAAACAATTGGTCTCCCTATATGTCAGACTATCAAATTTTGGATATGGAATGATTTAAAATCAGAATTTTCAATATATAAATTCTGTTTGGACATTTTATCTGTTAGTTACTTTTTCCGTAAATACAGGAGAACTGTTTTCCCCATTCTTTCTACTGGAAGTTTATAGGAATATTAGAGATTTTTTTGAAAAAAGCAAAACAAAACCAAAAAGACCCACGCAACTATCTTTTCTCTCATGATTGAGGGATTGACATCTTTACTATTAATAGCAACCAGAAAGATAAAAATAAGAATAATCAAAATTTCAGTTCTCAAAATTATTTCATGAGCATAAACTAGATTTTGAAAATAAACTAGGCTTCATTTTGATTTATATCAAGAAGAGAGTTGTTTGATTTGTACAGATAAAGGTGATCATGTATAGGCTTGTTTTAATCTTTAAATAGGATCCTGACTCACATAGATAGACAGATAGGATTTTCATAGCTTATTTAGAAAGTAAAACATGGCTTCTTCATGAGTGAGGGGTATATTCAACATTGTTGTCACTGATTTCCTTCTGGAAATCCTTTGGTAAAAAAGCACTATGTTCTACATATTTGAATACCTTATGAAAACCCCACACCATTCAGGATTTATTTTAAATATAGAATTAAGCCTAACAGGTATAATATATTTATTCAACATGCTGAAGTAAATCTTGCAGAAAAAGCATTTTTACAGCCATTGCCTGCAGTTTTAAAAAGTTAATTTGTCAGCCCCGAGATCCATCACAGCTGAATTAGGTTACTTAAGTCGTTTATTTGCATTAAAGTGTAATCTTCCAGTTAGTTTGCCAAACTGTTGAATTTTTTCTGTCATAAGCATGAAGATTGCAGCTACACAAACAATTCTTTTTTCTCTGTCTTTTGAAAATAACATATTATGGTACATCTTGTAGAGTAGTAGTTAGAGTTATGTGTATATATATATTCATTTCACAAACATGGAATTTAAGAACAACAATTCTATTCTTCCTTTGCATTTACTCATTCTCTCATATTGAAATTCACTCCTGAAATTTAACTGCCAGATGTCTTCTTAGGAAAATCTGTATTGGTTTCCATTACCTTTAGAAAACTAACTTTAGGTGGAAATGAATGGTGAAAATGAATGCTGTAATTATATCATTACACCAGCATAAATTATTGCCATTTTGTGCTAAATATGGTTATTTTTTTGCACATATATTGCTATTTGAAATAGTTATAAAATTAAAATGTAGCTATTAAAGGGCTTCTGGCTGATAAGAGAAAATCAAATGAAGTCTTTGGACATGACCTTTTCATAAGTTTCTGTGCTAATGTAATGTCATAGTGGTTTTAGGAATTTGTCTCTTTGGGAGCAGAGTAGTAGAGAAGATGTCACAGCCCTTTGTCTCCTTGCCCTAGACTGCCAAGAGCCCCTTTTCTTATATACTCCCTCCGTCACAACAAGGAGAGAGAAAAATAACTGGGGTTAACTGAAAAGGGTAATTTGGCGCTCTGGGTAAGATGCTGGAAGTGATCCCAGCAGTAACAGGCCAGTCTACTTGTCTTAAGTCACTGCTAAAAATCTGGACAAGAATTTTGATGAGGTGTTGCAATAACACTGTAACTCAATCTGTCCTCAAATTGGTCTTATAAACTTCCACAGATAGGGTCACAATTGCTGTCACTTACTTTTTATGACGTTTTGCTTGGAGGAAGGAAAAGCAGCTTCTGTGCTTATTAAGAGCTTGTAGCCACTGGGTCTGGAAAGTATTAATGGAGCCTCTCATAAATTTTAGGACACCTTTATTCTAAAATACAACATAGAGGTACTGGTAAAATATATAGTAGCCCATTAGGAGTAATATTTATAAAAACTCATGCATGAGATCAAAGTGATTTAATTGAACAAACATCAATCAATCAATGACAACAGGTAATGCACTATGCTCAGAGTTCTGTAGGACATTGGAAATGCAAAACTGTGGTCCTTAAAATTAATATGTGATAAACTAGGAAGCCATAACATGTGCCTCAGTAATCGTAATAAATGTAGAAATAATTGTCTTAGATAACACAAATAACTAAAGGTCTTTATATTTGCTGTGACATCAGCCTGAATTGTGCTTCCCAATTACTGGAAAAGCTCTAACCTTTCACAAAGCTTTCTTCAGTTTTCTTCTCATCATTCTTTTTTCCCTTCCCTGAATTCCTGAAAGCAGGCAGATTTAACATCTAAATGTTTGGTATGCTTTGTCTCTTGAGGTGAATATTAGCTTCCTAAGGTTAAAAATTGCATGTTAAAATTTTATTTGTATCTATCGCAACATCCGCTAAAGTGTCAGGGATAAAATAATTGTTTAAAAGATTTACTAGTTAATAGACTGTACTAAAACATTCAGTTAATATTTTTTCACAAATTAGGAAAAAGTTTGTTAATTTTGTTTCTTTCCTTCTTTCTTTTAAATAAGTAGAAACTTCTAAGAAACACGAATGAAGTAAATATGTGCATATTCTTAGAATTAATCAGTATATTTTTAATAAACATAAGATGTTCTTCATAAACTAGTTGTAGGGTGTAGGTAGTCAGACCAATTGATGGTTAACTGGTAAGTCATTTGGGAAAAAGAAATATGTTAGGTCTTTATTACATTGCATATAATAAGATAAATTCCATGCAAAATTGTGGCTATTGAAAATATCAAACTATAGGAAAAAGTAAACATATTTGATTTATTATTTTTGAGTAAATGGATAAAGATTTTCTAAGCTTAAAAACAATTGAAAAAAATTGATAATATTTAACAACATAAAAGTCAAAAGTACCATATCCCAATATAAAAAAACAATAAGGTAGAGAAAAACGCCACTTCTTTGCAGAAAGAGGCATAACACCCTCAATGTTTAAAAGGGTTATAATATTGTAAGTAAAGTAGTAAGTCCTGAATGTATTGGGAAAGAAAATGTACAGAAAAATTCACAAAAGAAGAATACAAAAAATGATAAATTGTTTAACTTCTCTAACAATAAAATAATTACAAATAAAAATTAATGTGAGATACTATTTTTCTGCTATTAATTAAATATCTATATTAAACAAGTAATAATATAGTACAGGAAAAGTACTGCTCTTATTCATGTAATCTAGAAAACACTTTGCAAGTGTCTGTATCAAGTATTATGGAGAGTTCCTTATTCAAATATTTTCATTTTAATGAATCATTCTCAAGGAAAGATTCAGAAATTCAGGCAAAATATACATATAAATTAATACATTCATTGAAGTGTTGCTAATACTAGATACATTTAAAAACAACCTGAACTTATAGTAGGATGATGTGAAGTACATAATTATAAATTCAGTTGTATACTACATATTATCATGTTATAAAGTTGTTTCATTGCAGAAAAAAACTCCACATTTTTACATAGGGCTCATGAAAATAATTTTCAAACTGTAATATCTGTATATGCACATGTGTGTTTATAGTGCATATACATATGCGTGTATAATACAAATATATATTGTGTATGTGTGTGTATGAATATATGTGTAAGTATAAATGTATATTGTAAATATCATATAATGTATTTGTATGGGTGTGTGTGTGTGTGTGTGTGTGTATGTGTATAATAATACATATTTATAGTGAAATGCAAAATCTAAATTAGTAGGCCTGGGGAGGTGTCTAAAATTCTGTATTTCTAACAGAGTCCCAAGTTATGCTGTTGTTTCTGTTCCATAAACAACACTTTGAGTAGTGAGGATCTACAGAATATCACAGGCAGTAAAGTTCTGTGGGAAACAGTGTTTAATGTTAAGGGAAAAAAAAGAATGACATCATTTGAAGTTATAATATATAAAACAAATTTAACATAGGTTAGTTCTGGGTAGTTGAAATGTCAAAAAAAAAATACAATTCTGAGCTTTGACTTTATCAAGATTTGGTTATATGTGAGGGTATATAATACATTTGTGAATGAATTTATTTTTGTTACATTAATTTTAGGTAATGCCTAGACAGCTCAACTGGATTTTTATTGGGGCTCTGATTTCTTTTTACTGGCCATAATGTGATTCCATCATGAATAAATTTAATAAGACAATGGGAGACATGACTGATCAATTGGCAGAGAGCCCAATTTTAACTCAAAAGTGTTGATTTGGTGGCATTTGAAGACATGCTGCAATTGGAGAGTTAAGAAACTTTTAGGTTAGAAGAGAAAACATGGCAAAATTAATGTCTTTCTCATCACACATGTACATGTATTATTATCACTTTTTTCTTCATGCTTTTCCAAGCACTAAGTAAATTATACCACAAAAGACAGTCTGGAAACTGGTATACAGTTGAAAAAGGCTACATTTAGATTACCTTTAGTACACCTTTCCAATGTGGAATGAGAAATACCTCTGTAGAAGTGGTTTCTTAATCATTTAGATACAACTGCTTCTTTTGAGCTAACCTTTGACATTTTATCTAACTTTTTGAACTGACCCATCTACTTTTTGTAAGATTTTGGTGTGGTAATTTTGCTGTATTTAGAATAATTTGCCTTGTTTTTCCTCTGAAATATAAATAATGCTTTAAGTTTGTTAGCATTTTAAACAGGAAAAAATAAGCAGTAATTAATTTAAATCTTTTGTGTGATGTGGGAAGACGTTTAACTGTGACGTTTTTTTCAGTTAAGATACTATTGTTTTCTAAATTATGGAGAAATAATCAGTTTAATTGAAACAATGAAAACAAACAAAAACCTATCCCCTTTGTATTAGGAAATTTAGATTGCTTTAATTCTGACTACTCAACATATGATTTGTGTTGTGAAATAAAGAATGAGCCTTTAACTTTGAAAATATTGTTTGAATAAACTTTAAGTAGGTACAATATATTGGATTCAATCTCTAATTATAACCAAATATCATCAATTGCTATGGTATCCCAGATGTGATTTAAACAATTATTGAAAAAGGGTGCAAGGTAGCAATTATAAATGATAAATATGTATGCATTTTCAAAGTGCCCACAATTCCTGTGAGAAAAATACTCTATAAATAATAGTTTAATACATTAAAATATATTTAATATAAATGAAATATGTTTACATATAACTTTCATGTATTTTTTATCAAGTATACTATCTTAAAATAAATAAGCTATAATCCTGATGTCAATTTCCTAAACAAAGACATAAATCAGTTGTAAATCTGTTCCTATCACTTAGCATAACATCATACACACACACACACACACAAACACACTCACAGAGTTGGTCCTCAGTATCTGTGGGGTATTGGTTTCCATGACCTCCCATGGATACCAAAATTCATAGATACTCAAGTCCCTGGTATTTGCATATAACCTATACACATCATCTTATATACTTTTAAATCATCTCCAGATTACTAGTAACACCTAATACAATGTTATTGCTATGTAAATAGTTTTTTTTTTTACTTTATTAGATACAAAATAGTGGCAAGCAATAGAAGAATATACATATTCAGTACAGACACATTTTTTCCCCTGAATATTTTGTACTTATTATTCATCGAGTCCACAGATGTGGAACCCATGGACAGAGAGGATCAACTGTGTATATGTAGGGGTGTGTGTGTGTGTGTGTGTGTGTGTGTGTGTGTGTGTGTGTGTATAGTCATGCAGTAGAGTAGCAGAAAAATATAAGATCTTAAAAAATCTTATTAGATGGCAGCTGTAAAGAGACTTACTATCCTTAGACCTATTGAATAACACTTTAGCTTTTTCTATATTTTTAAAGTAGAACTGAAACAGATGCCTGGTAGATGTGACTTTATTTTGTACTTTATTTTGAATATTTAAAAATGCTTACTATGTTTTGTCTTTCAGTGCTTTCAACCTCCCACTGGTGGTACGGAAAACACTTACACACACACACACACACACACACACACCCCCACCCACCCACCCACCCCAGAGAGAAAGTGAAGGAGGGAGGAGGGAGAGGGAAGGAAGGAGAGTGAAAAGAAAAATATACATGATAGAAAAATTCAGTGTTTTTTTTCCCTAAAACATGAGGGTAGGGGGATTAATTTTTTAGATTGCTTCTCATTGTGTCACTGTTATTTTGTTATGATAATTTCCACTTGATTTCTTTTATCATTTCCTTTTTTCTCTTTGCCAAAATTAGCTTATTAAAGATAAAGAGCTGTGGAAATGGACTTGTTGGCAATAGATTGACAAAGAATTTTTAAAAAGATCTTTCTGGCTCAAGATAATACTCAGTGATCATTCCTGATTAGACGTTAGTGAAGGTAGTCTATACAAATGTTGACTCTATTTCCATATTTTGTATTGATAACTTTTCATCACACTGCATTTCTATATGGTACATTGTATTCATTTCTTATTTCATAGATATTTGAATAAAGGAGCTGTTTCTAAACTCCACATAGCTATGCTATTTCTTATCACTGTGTGGTTACTGGCATATTGACAACTACTTTGTTGCTGTGTGCAAATGGAAAATCTTGTTTAAACATGAGCAAATGAGCAGAAGATAACTTAATAATGACTTTGAGGTAACTGTTACATGAGCTTCACTTATCTTTACTAATGCTTTGCTACAGTTAGAATTTGTTCCTCTTCTTTAGATAATCAAATAAAATACATTGCTAGAAAATTTCAGCTAACATTTAAAGGTTTCAATTGTGAATTCACAAACATTGAACACTTCACTTGAACTTTTCACTCATGAGGCTAAGTAGTAAAGCAGATTTGATTATTTCTACTATAAATGTAATGACCTTTAAAATTTTTCAAAATTACAAAAGGAAAAGCAATTAGGGGCCATAATAATGAATATTAAAATATTTTAGAGCTTCACCTATATTTTTTCTTTTAATGGAACTAAAATAATCAGTTTTATATATTTTATTAGTATCAGAAATTTAGCATAAATGGCAGTGCCTACTACATGTCTGCAGAAGTTTATAAATTGTTAACTAGAACATTGGTATTGCATATGATATAATGTTGATCTGGTATAGACCATGTGTTAGTATAAATGTATAGCACTACACTATGTAACTTCAGAGAAATATTAATCATGTAGCCACAAAAATAAAAAAAAAAGATGAAGATTGAATAAAAATATCTAGTTCGGAGTGAATTTTACCAGGGAAGGAAAAAAATGAGTGCTTAGAATGATGATCTTCACATTTTAGATGAAAACAGCTCTCTCAAGCCTGATTTCCCAGAAGATGGTACCCCAGTATCTTTGCTGAAGACAAAAGACCACTGGAGGATTATGTCATGCATAAGAAAGTATTTCTCGCTGTTAATTATTGCTAAAAATCTCAGTGTTTCCTGGCAGAGTATGTATCTCCATCTCTAAAACAGGATTGTCAGATATTTTAATGCTCAACGCAGGGCTCTTTATCTTACCAACTTAGACAATGAACATTGTTTCTATTAAGAATTTTGAAGTTCTATATGCAGATGGCATATAGAACAGTATTTTGTTTAAAGCAGCTCCTCTTTCTCAGAGAGAAAGAGAGGCACATAATGACATTTCAGTCAACAATGCTGCTTTAATAACAGTGGTCCCATAATATTATAATGGAGCTGAAAAATTTTTATTGCCTAGTGTCATTGTAACCCTCATAATGTTGTGGCAGCACCATGTGTGCTATTATCTGTGAAGACCTTCCAATGGGACAAGATGTGACTGTGGAAAACAGTGATACTGATGATCCTCATCCTGGTCCATGCAGGCCTGGACTAATGTGTGTTTGTGTCTCAGTTTTAACCAAAAAAAAAAAAAATTAAAAAAAAAACAAAGATAGGAAAAAGCTTATAGAATAAGGATGTAAAGAAAGAATATTTTGTTATCACTGTACAATGTCCTTTTGTTTTAAAGTAGGTATTATAAAAGAGACAAAAAGTTTAAAAAATTAGAAAGCTTATAAAGTAAGAAACTAAGGATTTTTTAAACTTAACCTTAAGATAAGCTAAGTTAACATATTATTGAAGAAGGGAAAAGATTTCTTATAAATTTAGGGTCACCTAAGTGTAAAGCATTTACAAAGTCTACAGTGGTATGCTGTATGCCCTAGGTCTTCACATTTACTCACCACTCATTCATTGACTCACCTAGAGCCACTCCTAGTCCTGGAAGCTCTGTTCAAGGTAAGTCTCTTAGACAGGTGTACCGTTTTTATCATCTTTGCTGCATTTTTATTGTACTTTTTCTATGTTTAAATACACAAACATGTACCATTGTGCTAAAATTGGCTACAGTATTCAGTACAATAATATGCAGTGCAGGTTTTTAGCTTGGGAGCAATAGACTATACCATATAGCCTAGGTGAATAGAAGGCTATACCACCTAAATCTGTGTAAGTAAACTCTCTAATATTTGCACAATGGCAAAATTGCCTGACACGTTTATCAGAAAATGTCTCAATCGGAGAGCTGTGCATGAATGTGTGCGTGCATGTGTGTGTTTGTGTTGGCCAAGGACATTTAAGTGCTTCCCAATTTCTGTCATTTTGGTACCATCTTTATGACTTTACAGTATCACATAAGATCTATATATTACAGGGTATCTTAAGCAGTGGCACCAAAGGCAATGTCAACAAAATAATATCCATATGCAATTAGTTAAGCAGGGGAGAAGGTATAATGAAGGTTCTTTCCTCTCTGTCCCAACAAGTGTACTTCGAGAGTCCAGAAGTTAGGTGTAGACAGATTAAACAAAATTGTGTTTTCTCAATAGTTTGCCCGCTTCTTGTTCATTCTTTGAACATATATGAAGGGACTTCAAAAATTTTAATGAAAAATTGGAGTTAGAAGTTAAAACTATAAGCTTTCCTTCTTGATAATGTCCATCAAGGTCAAGACACTTTTGTAAATGATGATTCCAGACATTTAGTTCATCCCTAAAGAACTGATAGTCCTAGGAATTTAATCATGTCAAGGCAGTCTTTCTTACATCATTAACTGAAGAAAATGAGTGCCCTTTAAAGATATTTTAAGATGAGTAAACAAAAAGCAGTCTGAAGGAGCCAAATCAGGAATGTAAGTTGGATGCCTAGTGATTTCCCATTGAAACCCTCACAAAATTGCCCTTCTTTGGTGAGAGGAATAAGCACAAGCATGCTTGTGGTAAAGAAGGACTCTATGGCAAAACTTTCCTAGATGTTTCACTGCTCAAGCTTTGGCCAGCCTTCACAAGACACTGTCATAATAAGCAGAAGGTCAAGAAGCAAAGTGCCTTCCAGAAAGTCAAAAAGCAAAATGCCTCTAGCATCCCAAAAAACTGTTGCCATGACCTTTGCTTTTGACTGGCCCACCATTGCTTTGACTGGACCATTTCCACCTCTTGGTAAGCATAGCATTGGATGTGCTTTGTCTTCTGGGTCATACTGGAAAATACATGTTTCATTACCTGTTATAAGTCTTTAAAATTTTCATTAATGCTCTGCTTTTTTCTGCAGCTGATCTGGTCACAATAGTTTTGGCACCCATTGAGTGGAAAGTTGCTCAGCTTTAATTTTTTAGTCAGAATTGTGTAAGCGCAACCAGTTGGGATGACTATAATGTTGGCTATTGTTTCTGCTGTTAATCATTGGTCTTCTTCAATTAGGGCATGAATAAGATGAATTTTTTTTTTCTCACAAATTGATGTGGATGGTCTGCCACTGCAGGCTTCATCTTCCACATTGTCCTGTCCCTTCTTAAAACAACTTATCCATTTGTAAACTGCTGATTTCTTTCGGGCATAGTCCAATAAACTTTTCATAAAGCATCAGTAATTTCACCCTTCTTTTACCAAAGCTTGACCTTAAATTTGATGTTCTTGCTTCAACTTTAGCAGAATTAATGTTACTCTGAATGGGGCTCTTTTCAAACTGATGTCTAATCCTTCTTAATGCCTGAAAGTATTTCCTGTTCAGACATGATATATCAAGTTAGTATGAGTTTATTTTGGTACAAAAAAATTGAAATCCATGCATATATTTTTCATAATATTCATTTTTCTATGGACTTTTTGAAGTCTCCCTCATTAAAAAAAATGTAGACTACTTTCTTCTAAGAGCTGTAACATCAAGAATTAGGTAATAATCCACATTTACACTCTCAGAGATGGAGTTGCCCAGCAACTTGCTACTGATGTAACTTCTAAACACAAAGCACACGTACAAGTTGCCTTAGAAAGAAAAGTTATATTAATGGTAGAATGGTTGCATTACAATTTTTTTGTTGTTGTTGTTGTTAAAAGATCAGGCAAGATTAGGTATCAAATAACTGTTCTTCATTAGATGAATTTCATATTGATTTAGTTATATATGTAACTCTTTGAGTCTAAGCCAATTGTTAACAACAAAACGGCCTAATAGTATTTCTTGCCGTTAAAATATTCAGCAGTATTATATTACTGTGTGAGTACCGTAACTAAACTTTGAGAGATTTCTCTCAACAACCTGAGACTTCTGTGAGATTCTTCATATAGATGATATTTATCTGGCTTGGTTAGGAGGTATGTGTTTTATTAGAGTAAGTTAATAATTGATTCATATGAGGATATCTGACCTATAGTTACGTTTATATTGCAGGCCAATATATTCCTCTAACCAAGACTTACCACATAATCATTAACAAACATCTTTCAGTCGTGTATTAATTAGTCTGGAAGGAGAACATCACCTCTTCTCTGCTCCTTTCTTCCCCTGTTTATTTCTAAATATCTTTTCAGTAATATCTAAATTAACGACTCTCTTACTTTCCCCTTTTAGTTTAGGTGCTATCTGCTATGATTGTGCTACAGAGTAACACCGTGACTAAAGAAATCTTTTTTGCCCCAAATCATATGCAGTTAAAAAAATTTTTAGTTTTCAAAGTAGAGGACAAACTAATAGGTGCCTTTCTGGAGGCCAAGAATGGAATTGACACCATTCTTGTCATTTATCTCACTTGTCTTATGACGTTCTAGTTCTTCCTCTTTGCAAATATGTGTGTGTGTTTATATTTGTAACACTTTCAGATAGACTGATTAATTAAAACTTGAAGCTGTCTGAAAACATGGATAATTTGTGAAAAATGATAACTTTCAAAGAAATGAACAGAAGGCACACGTGTGCTGTACACACACACACACATATCATTTGCTTTTGTGCAAGTTCACGCTTGGTCACAGAGAAATGATGGGAAGGGATGCACATTCATTCTTTATATTTTTGGAGGTTTTGTTTTATTGTTGCTATATCATGTACTGTTCCCTTAATATTTTTGTTATTTATTATTTACATATTTATTTTGTGGATTTTTAATTCGCCAACTTCCTTCAAAGTCAAAATGTCTCTGTTAAGGTATTTGAAATGTTTTAGTCATGGATGTAATATACAATATTATTTGTATATTAAAAATAAGCCACTGAATAAAGTCTGTTTGCATATTTTTATGTGTAAATGCATGTTTTCAGTAATTACATGTTTTATGTCAAATCATAGTTGTTTTACGTGTGTGTATATATATATTACATATATATATATATATATATATATATATATGTTATATATATATATAATCTTCACTGATTTTATTAGCTTTCAACCATCTCATATAAAATGGAACTATGACTTGATACTTTAATACCTTACATTTTATATTCTTTTCACTGTTAAAGTTATTTAAACTACCACAACATTATTCTTAGTACTTTCATTATTGATTACCTTGCTTAACAAGCTATAGTAAATGTTGTAAAAATTCTGAAATAATCCTTGAGTAAATAGAACACACAATAATAATATAAATTGTAATTATAGTTCTGATTATTGTGAATGTATCCTCAGTTTTATTGACTAAAAAAAAGGCTCCTAAAAATAGCCAATACTGTAGTCTGATTAATAATTTAGCAAGAAGTATTATAGGAGTTGATTATGCTGTCCTCACATGGTAGTATCAAATCAGTTGCAACTGAATTCAGACTAGGGTCTGTCAACTTAGCTTGCTGTACAGTATTGGACAAGTTGCTAAAACTCTGTTCTCTCTACCTAATCTCTAAAATGTGGATAATCATACTTTCTTGGGCTTATTTTAATTTTATTTTTGCTGTTATACTAGATAAAGTATATAAGGATTTGTAGATAATCTGAGATATACTAACCCACTTAATAAGTGTTATTTAGTGTTGTCATCAACCTCATTATCGTTTCTATTATTGTAATCATTAAGTACAAAAAATATTCTTTCAGTAGATTAACTTTTGAAGTTTCTTCTGTTTTCTATATCTATTTACTGCTTTTTGTTTTCATTTTTGCTCTTTAGTACAGTATTAAACTTGTCCTGTATTGTACCACTTTAATCTTGTCTTGAGAGATGATGATTGGGTGAATAAGGCTATTCCAGGCATGAGATGAGTGTGAACAATGGCATGGGAGAAGAAGGTAAGATATTAGTGTATAAAGAACTACAGACAGCTGGGCATAGCTCAAGGGTTGACCAGAGATGTGGTCAGGCATCTTTTTATGGCACGCTTTCAGAGCTAGGCAAAGAAAGTCTGGAACTCTGTAGGATTTAAGGTCAACAAGGGGTTATTTGTCTTAGGCCAATAGAGGTCCTAATTTTGAATCAAATCAAATGTGCTGTAGTTCCATATTTTGCATTGTGATGAAGACAAGCAATAGGGGGAATCTGCTTATGGATTTAAATTCAATTTGCATCCATAAGCCTGGGAAGGCCTTAGGTAATTATTGATAGAAAAGAGAGAACATAGCTATACTTTGTGTCTGGTGTCCTTGCTTTGAACCTAATATATTATCCATTATGTAAGAAAAAGGGGGCTATGAGATTCAGGACTCTTTGGTAGAGGACTAAGTTCAAACTTGACCTAATGCCATCCAGCTTATTCAACATTATAATTAAGGCCCAGGTCTTGTCTATGCTAATATCAGATTTTAAAAGTTTCAAAAGTAACATATTTTTATACAAATTTAAAATATTTTATAAACTATTACCATCTTTATAAGGTAGGAAAATATTCATAGTAAAATGAACTTGCTACTAAATTTCAATTGTCCTTTGGGTCACACAAACCAAGTTCTTGTCTATGTAACACTTCATCTCTTTCATGCATTTTTTTTGCTTTAAGTTGAGAGGAGAGAATGAGCCTCTCAGCTCAAAGTAAGACTTCATGGTTCAGAGTAAGTGCCAAGACTGCGCGGATCCTCAGGTTCCTCATCTATGGTGTGGAAATTGTAATATTTACTTCACAAAGATGTCTAGAGGAACAAAAGAGATAATGTATGTAAATTGCCTAACTGACCATCTGGAAGTGGTAAGCACTCCACAAAGGGTAGTTATTGAAATTATCAGCAATGATGGCCACAAATAAATGAGTGCTGACATAGCAAAGTCTTCCTAAATACAATAGAACTTACACTGGGTTTTAAAAGACAGTACATAGTGGGTGATAAATACATGTTTGTTTAATTCAAAATGAGATAGAAACCAGAGTGTGAGAGATGGAAAAAAAGTATGCAAATTGTAAAAGCTTCTTGTTTTGAGCAGTGCATGTATTTGACCTAGTAAAGAAGCTGAATTGCATAGAGCAGAGGATATGTTTAGATAGAGTATCATCAGATTCTAAAAGTTTTAAAAATGAACAAGATTCCATTTGTTATAATGTATTAAGGGAGCTATTGATGCTTAAATATGAAAGATTTATGCTAGTTATATTTAATGATTAATCTGAAAATGGTAGATGAGAGGACTGGAAGAGGCAAGTCCCAACGGAACCCATAGGCTAGTGGAAAACCAAGAACACCTTTCCCCATGTGGTTGGGAGTGAAAATCTGGATGGTACCCATAAGAAACAGCCTGTCATTGAAAAACTGCTGGGATTTGTTGACATGTTTTACCCATATCTCTAGTTCATATCCGGTTAGTCACGTTGAGATTCTTGAAATAATAGTTTGTAACGTCAACAGTCAGTTAAGGGGAAAAAATGGTTATGTGGGGGAAATTAGATACTAGATAGACATATTGAGTATGAGATGACTTTATTCAGATAAAATTTTTGGTGTTTGAAAAGAGGAAAAGAATGAGAACTGGGATAAATAGAACTAGAGGTAAAGAGTTATTTACTGCTATTGACACCATTGTTAAAACTATGTGGATACATGCATTGTTTCAGGGAATCGGTGTTGAAGGGTTACATAAAAACAGAGGGGTAAATAGCTTTTAAGATTCTGAATAAAAAATAGCAATAAGACTTAGGATTGAGAATAAGAAGATGAAATTCTTAATGTAATTGGGAGTAAAATGAAAATAATACATCTTTTCTTAATTTTCATTAATTGTAATGAAAATTTTCACCCTGGAAATTTTGAAATTCAAGGCTCAAAGTGGCAAAGAATGTTTTAGTTTTCATAACTCCTATAAAAATACGTTTGTGGCAGTGTGTTCCCTTATATTTCCAAGTAGCTACCAAAGACAGTTATTGTAATTAGATTTTTGGCATTCTCCAGGCTAGTACCTTGTACTTTTCTGAATTTAGTCTCTGGTCAATGTATTAATCCATGCTCATACTGATATGAAGAAATATCTGAGACTGGGTAATTTATAAGGAAAAGAAGTTTAATTGACTCAGTTCCATATGGCCAGGGAGGCCTCAGGAAACATACAGTCATGGCAGAAGGCAACTCTTCAGAGGGCAGCAGGAGAGAGAATGAGTGCCGAGTGAAGGGGAAAGCCCCTTATAAAGCATCAGATCTTGTGAAAATTCACCATTATGAGAATAGCATGGAGGAAACTGCCCCATGATTCACTTATCTCTGCCTGGACCTGGCCTCGACATATAGGGGGATTATTACAGTTCAAGGTGAGATTTGGGTGGAGACAGAGTCAAACCATATCAATCAGGTAATCACCAATTTATTAGTTTACTATTTCTCTCTGCATCTCCCTTTAATTTTTCATATTTTTTCTAAATTTTCCCTGGATCCTAAAAACATTTCAAGATATGAGATTTTTGTTTTCACAATGATTTTATAAGACCTGAAGCAAAAGAGATAACTTGCTTTAAACAAAAACACTACACTTCAGTCAGATGCAGTGGCTCATGCCTGTAATCCTAGCTATTGGGAGGATTTCTTGAGCCCACAAATTCCAGGCTGCTTTAAGCTATTATCTCACACTGCAATCCAGCCAGGCAACAGAGTGAGACCTTGTCTCTAAAAAAATAAGAAAATAGTAGTATGTTCCTTTACAAAATTATGTATTACTAGACTGCTAGAGAGCTAGGTTAAACAACAAAATCTCTGATGGATTAAAGTAATGACATACCATAATACCCAAGCATTAAAACAAGCAATGGTAAGATTTAGGTAAAAGAAAATTTAAAATTAAAAATGAAAGAATAGATAGAGTGAAGAGAAATAGAAAACTAAAAACGATCAAATGAGAATTATTAATTTTGGACAGATATATACTTAAAATGTTTTACTGTTACATGTTTTTTTTTTTTTTAATCCAGTGCTATATGAAGGAAAGGAAATTTGACAGCATAGATTACAAATTCAAATGCATACCAGGGCCAGGTAGTTAACATAAGTAAATGAAGAGGATTGCAGTCAACCCTGTCACAGGGAACATGTAGCATTCTGTTGTAAAAGAAGTATTGTCACTCAGCTCCTGAGTTGTCATGCAGAAATGTTAGCCTATTTTTATATAATCATCCAGTTTATCAAATAATTAATTTGTTTTTATAAGCTTTCCCTTTTTTAAATTTTGGCAAATAATTCAAGAATTTTAAACAGTATAGAGGCAAAACAAAAAATAGACTACATTTAGTTTGTGGCTTGCCACTTTTTGCAACTTTTGCTTTAGAAACTTATGAGTCCTAGATCAGTGCTTCTCAAACCTAAATGTGCCCTGGGGATAGTGTTACAAGATAGATTCTAATTCAGAAGGTTGGTCTAGGCCCTGAGATTCTGCATTCCTTACAAGTTCCTACAGTGCTATTAATAGTACTGGAACAGAACTCAGCTGTGGAGAATAGACCATATCTCCCAAGATAATTTTCACGGATTGGTTATGGCTACCTAGAATAGTATGGTTTCTGTGGTCATGGCCAAAAAAGAGTGGTGGTATATGTATGTGCCTTATATTTAGCAAGCCTAGCCTGATCATTTTACAAATGAAGAAACAGATTCAAAGAAATTAAATGACTTCCTTGACCTTTAACAGCTATCAAGTTACAGAAGACAAACTAGTACTGATGGACACCATTAAGAATCTTTTTTTCATGGTAAGAATCTTTTTTTCTAAGTTATCATGGTACAGGTGGTATTTAGTTACATGAGTAAGTTCTTTAGTGGATATTTGTGAGATTTTGTTGCACCCATCACCAGAGCAGTGTACACTACACCATATGTGTAGTCTTTTATATCTTGCCCCCTCCCACTCTTTCCCTCAAATTCCCAAAGCCGTTGTGTCATTCTATGCCTTTGCGTCCTCATAGCTTAACTTCCACATATCAGTGAGAGCATATAATGTTTGATTTTCCATTCCTGAGTTACTTTACTAGAATAATAGTCTCCAATCTCATCTAGGTCACTGTTAATTCATTCCTTTTTTGTGTCTCTGTAGTATTCCATTGTATATGTATACCACAGCTTCTTTGTCCATTTGTTGATTGATGGGCATTTGGTTTGGTTCCACAATTTTGCTATTGTGAATTGTGCTGCTATAAACATGTGTGTGCAAGTATCTTTTTCAAATAAAGACTTATTTTCCTCTGGGTAGATACCCGATAATGGGATTGCTGGATCAAATGGTAGTTCTACTTTTAGTTCTTTAAGGAATCTCCACATTGTTTTCTGTAGTGGCTGTACTAGTTTACATTCCCACCAGCGGTGTAGAGCGTTCCCTGTTCACCGCATCCATGCCAGCATCTACTGTTTTTCGATTTTTTTATTATGGCTATTCTTGTAGGAGTAAGGTGATATCACCTTGTGGTTTTGATTTGCATCCTCCTGTTCATTAGTGATGTTGAGCATTGTTTTGTATGTTTGTTGGCCATTTGTATATCTTCTTTTGAGAATTGTCTACTCATGTCCTTAGCCCACTTTTTGATGGGATTGTTTGTTTTTTTCTTACTGATTTGTTTGAGTTTGTTGTAGATTCTGGGTATAAGTCCTTTGTCAGATATACAGATTGTGAAGATTTTCTCCCACTCTGTGGGTTGTCTGTTTACTCTGCTGACTGTTCCTTTTGCTGTGCAAAAGCTTTTTAGTTTAATTAGGTCCCAGCTATTTATCTTTGTTTTTATTGCATTTGCTTTGGATTCTTAGTCATGAAATCCTTGCCTAAGCCAATGTCTAGAAGTTTTTTTCCAATGTTATCTTCTAGAATTTGTATAGTTTCAGGTCTTAGGTTTTAAGTCCTTAAACAATCTTGAGTTGATTTTTATATAAGATGAGAGAGGATGATCCAGTTTCATTCTCCTACATGTGACTAGCCAATTGTCCTAGCACCATTTGTTCAAAGGGTGTCCCTTCCCCACTTTATGTTTTTGTTTTCTTGGATACCATTTAGAGTCTTCTAGAGCTGCCACATTAAAACACCAGGGGCAGGTGGATTAAACAACAGAAATGTGTTTTCTCAGAGTTCTGGAGGCCAAAGCCCAAGATCAAGATGCTGGTAAGATAGGTTTTGTTCTGAGGACTCTCCTTTGACTTGTCGATCTCTGTCTTCGCTGTGTCCGTACATGGCCTTTTCTCTGCATGCTCAGACAGGGGTAGGGAAGGTTGCTGTTATTTAGTGTGTCTATTTTTTATAAGGACACCAGTCCTATCAGATTAAGGCCTCACTCTTCTGACCTTATGACCTTGCTTTTAAAAGCTCTTTTTGATAATATTATTTGAAATGTAGTATTAGATGTTGTAAGTTATGTATCTCTATGTTTTATTGGTGATTGTCTTATGGGAAAAATATATGTTATCAATGAGAAAATCACCTGGAAATATTTCAGAAATCTGTTAACAATCATACTTTTTAATAACAGCACTATCCAATAGCTGGACAGCGTGGTTTGTGGTAGCTTCAGATCTCCCTGAATTCATGTGTTTTATGATCTTGTTTCCCTTTAAATAATTTTTGTATTGTTAACACTGAGAGGTGTAATTTGTAACATGGAGCTGATTAAAATCAATATTCTTTTTTCTCCATAATTTTTATATCCTCTGTGATGTGTAATCAGTCCAATGAGGTTTGGGTAATACCAAATTGTCATTTTAATTCATTATACTTTTGGAAAAAACAGTATTTTCAATCTTAACCTTGCACAAACCAGACCACACAGTGAAAACCGCCAAGCTTCTTAATCTAACCATAATTTATATCATAGTTTATATCAGATACACAGTCATGAGCATCACAGAACATATTCTAATACCTGTTTCAACTTCATTCTTATACCATGAATAGCATGTAAATGGCCTCTGAGCAGATTTTGCCAATCAAATTTATATTTCTCGGGTGGCTAGCACCTTGAGATGGTGATTCCTTTCTTCTTTGCCTCACTGCCCCTGAATGACATGTCAGATTTTTTAGGACATTTTCTTAGATTTGAAAGTATTTATCTGCTGTATTCCTCGTTATCATTGCTGATATTTATCTACTATATGCTTAATTGTCATTGTTGATTTAGCTGTTCTGATTGTGTAGACTTTTCCCTTCAAGGTACACTTTCTGAGTACTAAAAACAGTTTTTCTCAATAGAAAACTGTTCTCCTCAGTATGTACTTATAGTTATTTGTGAATTCTTGTAACTTTGAACTTTTGTAGTTCTTTGTGTGCTAGTTAGCTTAAAAACATTATCATGATTTGTAGAGGAAAAAATATAAAGCATACGTATAAATTGAAAGAGCAGGAGACAGATTTACTGACTTATCAAAGATAATGTTTTCTACGTATTCTTTTATTTTTTATACCCCATAAAACTATTTGTAGCTAAGGAAATATTTTATAATATTAAGTTTGAAATGAAGTTTTAAAGTTTTTTTTTCAGTACTTACAGTCAGTTTAGTGTGAATGGTAATGCTGAATTTGCAATAGACTGTCAATTTTTTGATGATACTTGGTTTATGGCCCTTAATATTCTTTCACTTTCTATAATTTCATTTTAGAATTGTTATAATTTTCTTTATTTGCTTTATATTTTCCCATAAGTCTTATGACAGAGATAGTCTTATTTCTCTTCTAAATGAGAATACATTATTCCAAAACAACGGTGGAGAACTTTAGTCCATGTAAAAAAGAAAATGTCATTTAATCAAGAAAATCAAAGAGTTTACAAGATAATTTGAGCATTTTATTCTTATATAGCTTATATATCTTTGAGAACTTTAGTTTGACTGATTTAATTACATATCTTTGCAAACCTTATTTTGTGTTCCTGAAAGAAGTCAGTCATGTATTATGAATGACAGAAAGGCTTATTTCTGTTTTAAGCATATTTTTTTCAAAAATTAAATGACCAGAATTTTTTATACATATTTTATAAAATATTTGACTTTAAGATTTAAATATTATGTCTATTTAGTAAGATCTTTGACTTATTTAAACTTGAAGCACAGACTATAATTCATTCAGTTAGCAGTCTGATAAACACACACAGGCACACACACACACATGCACACGCATACAGAAATAATCTGTTACAGCTTCCTAACTCAGAAGACTGCCCTCCCTGTCTCCCACTGAAATAAGTGATCTTGAATGGATAGTGTACTGGCATGCATAGAATGCAAGTCAGTCTTAATAGCCAGAATAGTGTATTTTGGGGATGGGGGAGAATGGAATTTATTTAGAGTCTGCTCACAGCTTAATCTGCCACCGCAAATGTCAGTGGCCTTGGCTCTCATTCCATGCTTCTTTTGATGAGCCACAAAACTTTTTTGCGCTCTCCTGAATAGCAAAGGTATAATTTGCCATAATAATCAAAACTTTGCATCATTATGGTCACAGCTGATTCAGCTTCTTTAATGTTACATTTTAGAGGGGAAAAATAAGTATGAGCCTTCTGGGAGAGCTTACATTGTTTGTCAGCCTTTTTACCCTTTCTTTGGTGTTTTGTTTTTCTTGTAAAGGCTGCCCAGTTGCATTATCCCTGGCTTCCCTACTCTGCAAATTGCTGACTGAGAATTCTTTATTAGTGGTAGTAAGAGTCAAGGGGCTTTAGATAGAAATTCATTTTTTGAAAGAAAAAAATTCAGGTTCTAATTGGGCACAGGACAACTTGGAAAAGCAAAGCATGCACAGTGTAAAAATTTTGGCAATACATGCTCTGAATCACTTCCCGAGTATTTTCCCATCTCCCTTTCCTCCTGCCTCCCTAAACAATCAACTAGCTGTATGCTAGGTTGATTCAAAAGAATGGCTAATTACATAAGGAACTAGAACTACTTAAAGCCAAAGTTGCAGCTCAGTATTGAGATATGCAATATTCTATATTTGAAGTAAACTTTAAAAATTCTTCAGTTAACTAATCAGTTTACCAGAGATATATAGAATTGTGTCATTCCACATTGTACAATAGATGTTCTTCACAGTTCTTATTATATTCGACATATTGGCATCTGGAAGCACAATTTCTCCTATCCTTGATCCTCTTCCCATTAGCTGTTTGCTGTCTGTGAGTCGTAAGTTCAAATCTGTAGTGGAATTCATGGACAATAAAAATTGGTGGTTATTAAAAGTTTTGTAAACATATATATAATCATATATACAGGCTGGTTTAGTTGTCACACTACCTATTGTGAAGTAGTGTAGGTAGATCCATTTGTAAATCCAATTACATTTTCCAGTGTAAATCCATATTTAAAATGAATTACCTAACAAAAAATTTATGTAACTCTTTTCCACATATAAATATATTTTTATGAAAGCCACAAATACAGGTGCCTTAGGTATATTTGCTGCAGATGTAAATTATTTTCATTTATTATTTTCATAGATATCTTGCTTTTGTTTGTTCTTATCTAAGTATCTAATTTGGATTTGAACTTCAGAATAAGTGAATATTACATTTTGAAATATTAAGAATACAGTGTAATGATGATTATAATAGTATATTCCTTAATTTTTAAGCTCCCATGTATTTTTTCAGTGAATAAATCTATTTATCTCTATATTATCTGTAGCCATGTTTCTCTTGTCAATAATGAGGTAAGATAAATATCAGTTAAAATTCTACTTATTTTCATATAGTATCTTTTAGTTACACAAAAGTAATCATTTTCTTAATAATGTCCTAACAAGATATGATGAAAAGAAATTGATTTTATATTGTATATTTTGCAAATAAAAGTCTGCATGGGCTACTTAGTCCATTGACTCACACAATTATAACCATAGAATACTTTTAAAAGCTATACTATCCAACAGCATTTAAAATTAAAAATTGTATAATATTAGATAATGTAAATAGGAATCTGAAACTTAAGTCTCATATTGTAGTTATAATGGGATATATACCAAACTGCTAAATTTAATCTCTGCTGTTATTTATTTTTAAATTAATACATATTATATACAATCAGTAAATATATTTTTTCGTGTTTTAAATTTATGTTTTTATAGGCAGTAAAATTCCCATATTTTTATCTTCATGGCACAAATTTTAAAAAATTAGACTGCAAGTAATATTTGGCAACTGCCTTTCACCTTTAAATTTCAATTGTTTTATAATTAAAACTTAATTTATAGCTATTTTAGAAAAAGAAATATTTAGGTATACAGTTGTATATGTGTTTAAAGTTATAATTTGGCTGTTCTGAGTCCAAAATTACTAAATTTTATTCAGCATTTCTGTTGAATTATTTACTTTTTCATAAAGATAGTGCTGGCATTGGCTGTGTCTCCATTTTGGTAAAATGAAGTTTTCTATTCTGAAAATATGGCTATTTATAGGCAATTTTTAAATTGAAGGACAGAGAAATAGCATTCTTGGGACCTCATAACCCATCAGCATCTAAGCACATTTGGCATGAGTGTCGGGGGGAAAAAATGTCAAACTGAATAACTTATATGACATTTAGTTTTTTTCTACCAATTAGAAAGTTTTTACCAATTAGAGAGTGTATTTTTAAAGAGCTAGGTTAAATTCTTAGGACATCAAATGGGCTTGTGGTTGGTAAGAAAATATAATGTGTGAGTATATGTTTTCAAGATAAAACGGGTGATGGAAAATCTAAAAGCATGTACTATAAGCCCTATTTGTATTTTTCTTTAAAATTAGCTACTAATTTGACCATTCCTTTTATTAACTTATTTCTACTTTATTTTGAATTATAAAGTCTTTATTTTAGCCTATTGATGTAAGTATCTGGTTACATACTTGAAAGTCATACTTTTACCAGATCTGCCAGTAGAGAAAATAAAAAGATAGCTACTGGATTCAAAACATTATAATACAAACTAGAAAATCTTTTTAGATTAAAACTAAATACTTATTATAACCGTTTGAAAGTTTCAGTTATACAATTCATCTCATTTTTATATCTAATCTCAGTAAAAAACCTTTCTATGTGAAACTCTTTTTAAATGTTATATATATATATATACATACAAAATTATATGCTTTAAATGGATACAACTTATTCAACAAATTTTGTTATTAAAATTGTCATATGGGTTAGAAACCTGGTTACACTGTTCTACTTTTCAAATGCATAGTAAAACTCACACTTCTGCTGTTTTTCATATTAATTAAATGATAACATGACAACCACATACCAGACATTGTCAGATAGATGTTATTATTTTATTCTAGATGAATCAGTTGAGGATGGTGAAGGTTAAATAATTTGCCTAAGGCCGTATAAATAACATTTGCCAAAAAAAAATGGGTTTCAAAATTGTAGTAGTTCAGTTACAAGCCATTTGCCCTAACCATTGTTCTACTTTGTTAAGGAAAAGCTTTCCTCTAACCATGCACTCTCACGCATGGTGAATTTTGTCTTCTGTTACAGAAAGTCTGGCACAAATTGCTGAGTATTTAGTAAGAGTGCCAGTAAAAGAGTTAATTTGTCATAACATTTTACAGAGTAAAATGCTTTTGAAGGTCAAAATTGCGGTTATGATGTTATTTACTTTACAGAGAGCCTATACTCAAAACCTTCCCTCTTTGAAATACTAACTGCAGAAAGAGCCACTCGGTCTTAGTGTCAGCTTTCAAAGATGTCACTGCTTAATCAGTATGAAATATTTACCTCGGCTATTTGACTGGTTGTGTCTAGACAAGGAAAGCATGGAGGCACATATGGTTTGATTCAAATGATGTAGAGTCTTCCTGAAAGCCTCAAATTAGAATAATTAAGGAAGGCTTTACCATTTAAATTGTATGAACCAAATGGAAATGTTGCTACACATAAGTTGGCTTATCCTGAAACTTTTAGTAAAGTATGGGTTCAAATTCTTTATGTACCTTGGGTATAGACTTGGGCTAATACTAAGACCACATATATGTAAAACACAGAATTAAAAAAAAAAACCCTTCAGTAACTTTCATTTGTTTGGATGTTGAACTCACTTGTTTGGAATCCATGTTGAGGTGGTTGTAAACTAAACATGAATACTAAAGTAAAAATTTCCTCTGAGAAAAATCTGTTAATAAAATGGGACTATATCATACCTGACAACAGCAAAGTCTGAGCTTATTAATACGTAATTGAGACATCTCTGTTTCAGCCTGATTAACTCACAAAATATTAGTTAAGTCTCAGTCTAAACCAGTGAATTTTTCATTAAGGAAGAAAAGTGAAGAATTTAGATTATTTTAGATACACACTGAAAGAGCAGTATGAGTTAGTAATCTTATATGTATGTTCTAAAGATTTTTCAGTGTGGTCACTGAAAGCGACCATGCTTCCTGTGGTAGAAAGAGTCATTTTATTTTTCCTAAAATCTTGGTAAATATCCGTACAGTAATCATTAACAAAAATCAGCAGTTGTTACTAAGTTTGGTCATTTAGCAGCATTTACTGAGAGCCCATTATATGCCAAACATTAGGCATTATTATAATAAAAAAAAGTTGCTACAGGAGTCCTGAGGGAAAAAGAGTTTACTTCCAGTTACATGAGGGAAGCAACAGAGATGGTTTTAAATTCAGGTATGAGAATTGGAGCTTCCAGGAAAGGTAAACCTGTAGAGATGGGGCTGGCAAATAAACATCCAATGAGAAGAAACAGTATGAATTAAGGTGAGGATGTGGGAAAGGGCAAGGAGTATTTGATGTTGAAAAGTTTTCTTTGACTTGCACACAGTGACAGAAGGGCTGAGAGAGAGTGTAAGTTAACTCTCGACTGATACTAGGAAGGTTTTGGAAACCTCTAACATTCTCTGATATGGGACTATGTGAAATCTATTACATGTAAAAAATATAGGTCATTGTGGATGCCTTCATTTTGAAGTGATAGAAAGGTTCTTTGTTAGGGACAGTGAGGTGTCAGTTTCCCACAAATAGATCCCTAGACAAACATAGTACTGATATGGAAGAATAACATTGTTTTACTTCTAGTGTTGTGATAAAATAAGGTTATGTGATATTCTCTGATTCTGATCAATGCTTTTAGTATGATACAAAGATGCAAATTCTTCTTTAGACAAAAGTTACACATTTGACTTCAGTGGAAAGCTTTTTACCCAGTGGGCTCATTTTCAAAAAAAAAAGCAATAATTACTTATTCTTTCTTGAAGAAAAATGAATGAAAAGTAGAACATTCTTTGTTTCTGTGGTAAATGTGCTAATGTAATTATTATCTTTTTTTTTTTCTGGTTTAGCATTTGTTTTCTTACCTTTAAGAAAACACAGACAATCTTCACAATAGAATATTGGGTTCTGTTTCCTTTGATGTAGTAATACATACACAATATTGCACTAATGATTAACTGGTGTGCCCCTGAGGTTTCCCCAGACAAAACTGCCTTTCAGCAGATTCCTTATCTGCTATCAGGGGAGTGTTTACAGCAGCTAAAACTCTTAAGCGCCTTGTCTCTGAGACTGATGGGGATAATTAAGCCAGTGTTTGCCAGCCCTCTGCTCTTCTTTGTGAGGTTGGAAACTAGGAAAAAACAGATACTTTAGCCCAAAACAAAAGCCTGTAAATTCATGTTCAGCAATTTGATATAGATTTTATTGGTTGATTTTCCTCTAAACCTTATACTTTGTTTCTGATAGAAACCTATCTGAACCTTCAGGCAGAATAAAAAACTGCCCTCTCAATACAGATCATCAAGTTTTCTATCAGAGATATAGATAGATAGAGATATATATGTCTGTGTTTGTGTGTGTATATATGTATGTAGATATATATCTGTGTTATATATATACATATATGTATATATATACATGTTAAAATATGTAAATATTTCTGACTTTCATATATCACATTTAGAACAAGTATAAGTATATACAATAGAATTTGATAAGATGGTGCACAGTATTCTGAGTCAAGACATTTTAAATTAGGCTTGTTGTTGAAGATTTTATTTTTAGAACAATATCTGTTGTGAAATTATATGGAAAAATATAATGTTGCATTGGTTTACTTTCTCTCGTCCTTTGGATTTCTAGAGGAAGAGTTCTCATAATCAGTTTTAAATGAATTGTGCAGAGATGCAGCTGTAATAGAATAATTTATACCAGTTACTCATGCAATAAATTAGGATAACATACTTTTCTAAACTTAGTATATATTCAGTGAATGTATTCATCTTTTTTTCATATATTGTGTTTGTCTTTTGACCTCTAAGCTTTCATAATGAAACTTAGATATTGAATCCAATGTTTAATGCTGGTGAGTTATAAGAAATCATTAAAGTTTGAGTATTTCTGTATGTCTTATCTTTAATTCAGTCTAAATGAATTGGTGAAAATGACAACATTTAGTCTTTGTGATGTTAGGCAGTTAAGTACTCTGTTAACATTCTATCATTTTTCGTGTTGCTTAAATTGGTGATTCATAATTTAAACAGGGTAGATATATATACCAAAAATTCCAGGAATGGAAAACATATATAATCTCATTGGCCATGAGATTCAAATTGAAAATTCAGATTATAAACTAGCTAAGTTGCCATTTAAGATAATTTAATCAAGGAATCATAATTTACTCCCATATGAACATTTATAATCTTCAACTATTTGAATGGCACATTTTTGGACAAATTGTTGTCTATTGTACGAGTGAACCTTTCTTGTCCGTGTTTTATGAGGTAAACATAATACTGTTTTTAAAACAAGTTATGCTAAAGATTGACTGTGTTGTTTGGTACAAAATGCTGTTTGCTGACTACCAAATGTAAAATTGTAGAAAAAGACATAATATTAAAATATTTAAGCATATGAAGTAGTTAAAAACATTAATCTGATAAAATTATCAGCACAGGTCACTTAAGTATTTTATGAATTCTCCTGCAGGAAAGATTAAAATAGTTCTTTTTAAAAAAAGTATATTCATGTATGGGAAAATAGGTTTCCATTCTTTTAGAAATGAGAACATAAATAATAGTTTTTACATTTGAATACTTTTTCTGTTAAGCAAATTTGTCTTAGAAACCTGAAGACATCTATGGGAAGTCATTTAGAAATGCTCTGAATAACAAAATTTGGCCTAGAAAATATACTTTGACAAAGGAGAGCAATGAATACACTATGTTCAGAAGTAATCTAATAATGATTCTGGGTGAGGTCAGTGGAAGTCAAATGAATCCAACACCATGAAATCCATCATTGTTTGTCCATTATCTAAACCTCACAGCTCAGAAAGGATACTTTGTCCCCCCACCCCCCACATACACATACACACTGTGTTTTACCTACTGTATTCTTGCAGTGTAATGTAGTAACTGAGTGACCATGACTCTGAACAATTTCAAGTCTCCCACACAGTGCAGGGCAGCACATTGTACCTTTGATAGAAAGTTACATTTCTGCACTATACAGTGTTAAACTGTTTGAAGGAGGTTAGTAAACGAAAAATGTTACTGTTGTTTGTGAGACCATTTTCAGCATCTGGGTTTCTCTGTGGGCAAATGTACATTTCCACAAAATGAAGATGGAAAAAAGAAAGGAGACATGTTTTTAAATATTGAGCTTGACAAAACAATCTTATTTTTATTGTATATTTCTGCTGAATTATCCTTTCCCTATTTGCCATAATTTATAATAATTTAATATGTTTAAGTAACTGTACAACTGCTTATACTTGGAATCTATTTTAAAGTCGTACTCTCACACATTCATGATTCACAGATGGACAGATGGATCCACTTGAGTACTTTTCTTTGATGAATTGGCCTTACTAATTTATCTTAATAATACGAGGGCACCATCTAAAGGAACTTTATAATTTATCATAATAAGGAGGTAACCATACAATATTTAAAAGAACAGGAATCACTTTTTTATTTTGAAGCTCATTGTTCTGAATGAAATAATATGTGAAAACATATCTGTAATTTGTGTAGTTGTATGAGGATCAGTACAACGTGGTTGATTGTTCCCTCCAAAGTACCGGCTGAAGCAGTCTGAAGAGCAGTTTGGAACAGCTAGTAATATTTAAAGGTGGGTTTGTTAATAGAATCAGCTGTTTACAGAAAAGATCAATTTGCTTTTATGTTCAAAGTTGAATATGTAATAATTTTAAGGATAAATATAAATTGTTTTATACCCTCTGGGAGTTTATTTGAAATGTATTACTGTATATAAAGAGGAATTAATTTAATTTAATTTACTGCTTTTTCGTTAGTCTCACTGGGATTAAACTGCACATTTCAAATTTAACCTTACAATTGACATGACTAACTTCCTTAGAAAAGTTTGGAAGTGAAGTGGGAACAGATAGGTGTTGCCATAGATTGAAATATATTAGATGATTTTACATTTATGTGTGTATAGATGTATATACATAAATACATATACATATATACATAAATACACATGTGTCTATCACAGTTAATACAGCATATACCCTTTAAAGGATATGTTTTAGTTACATACTGTAATAAACTGCATACTGACAAGATGACTACCTCTTTATTTATGAGCATATTGCAATGATATATGAGTTTTTAAAATATCTTTTATTGAGAAGCTGGGAAAAATAGGCTCATAACTATGAGAATAACCAGCAGCCTTGCTATGTCTTAAAGTTTTAGTGGGGTGATTTCTTATCTCCCTTGGATATTTCCATAGCTGTTAAGCCAAAGCTGGGCCAAGTGCCACTCAACATTCAATGACTATTTAAAGACTTCAATAGGTTTGTAGATCAAGACGCTTTTACTTTCCAAAGGAAGCAAACATCATAGTTTAGTTCATACCATTTTTCTTCTCACCATGCAGAAGCTCATTTTCAAGTTTATTATGGAGCTGATAGTCTGCTTATAGCCCAATACTGTGGTATAAAATCTTAGGACATAGATCATATTAAACTGTTATTATTCTTTATAATTTTACCAAAGATGTAGTAGTCTTGTTTGTAAAATACAAGGTAAAATTATATACAAAGTGCTAAGTGCAATGAGGTTTATGTACTATGAAGCATAGATAGCAAAAATAATTAAGTTGAAAATATAACTTGTGTTATTTAAATACTGACTGGTCACTCTTTATTGTAAAATTATTTAAGATAACAATAATAAATTAGGCAATAATCTTAAAATATCCAATTTAAAGTAAATATCAAGATCACATGTGCCCTCTTACATTGTTCTCCCAGGACAGGGACTTGGGCCTTATTCAACGCTGTAGTATTCATAAGCCTAACACAAGTATTTGTGTTTAATATATAGCTAATAGAGGTCTCCTAAAAATAAAACAAAGGAACCAAAAAAGAAAACCAGCAGTTATATAAATATTTCCAAACCCAACTTAAGTAGGTAAAAGCTACTTGGAAACTTCAAGTGACTTATACCTACTTTTTCTTCAATTATCTTTTTTGCTTTTCTTTCTGTAAATGAAAACTACCATGAAAGGGTCTCTTGGTCCCAGAAATACTTCATAACGGCAGTGCTGAATTTCAAGAACAATTGCCTACCTCACTCTCTGTCTGTAAACAGATTTGGGGGTCAGGTTTAAAGATAAAAAACATTTCTCCTTTAGAAATTGCTGTGTAGGAATTAGACACCCAGGAATATCTAAGTCATTTTCTAGTGTATATGTGTAAATATGTCAACATGGACTTTATGTGTACACCTTTGTATTGCATATTTCTGAGATTATGTAATACCAGGTGGTGGGCCACTTCATGAGATCTAGAAACTTCCATTTGCTGCTCTTCTCTCATGCGGCACCCTTCATGCTCAGGCTTTGGCCATCTTTCCTTAAAACCTATTAATAATTGCCAAGCACCTCAGGAATCTCTTAGCTCTTCAATCATTCAAAAATATCACATGCCCTAGATTCAAACTGCTGCCAGCTCCTATCTGTGGGCATTTACCTGTATGAAGCTGCTTAGGAACAGTTGCTTTAAACCTCACTTATACAATGATTTTGTTATTTTGATTAATCAAGTGCATGTGAAAAAAGACTAATTACAAATATCTCAGTAAAATAAAAAATATGAGGAGCCTTTATTGGTAAGGATGAGCTTGGTAAGAGATAAATCCTATAGCGATGAAAATATTCTGAGATGGAGCACAAGCTTAACACAGCACAGGTTTATTTTTCTCTCAGAAAGCTTCTGTATAGGGCAGCTACTCTTCTCCATCCTGTAGCTACACCATCTAGCTCATGTAGAATCCCAGGTCCCTGTATAAGAAGAAGAGAGGAATTAAGGAGTTGCACTCCTTTTTAGCTGCAGTGACCCAGAAGTCGCAACAGTTATTTCCTCTTATAGTCCATTGGCCAGATTTAGTTACATGGTTTCAGTGTAATAGGATACATTTACTTAGTCTGTCCCAATGGTCTTAGGATCTGATGCCCACTTAACTCTATAGCCTGATATTTTATAATTTATTTCTCCATACACATACTTTTTATACACTGTACTACTAAATGTATTTGAATGCAGATTTCTTTCCACATTTTTTCAACATTTATCAGCTCTGTGTTTTAGTGAGCAGTTTCAGGCTCATCAAATAGATTTTTAGAATACAAATTTTTGGAAAGAAAATTTAGAGTACAAATTTTCAGAAGGTACAGAGGAAACTAATAGCAGGAAAATATCTAGTATAGATTACATCTGTCTAGAAAATAATTTTTATAATATATATATTATATGTATTATAAATGTCTCTATGTAATTTTATTTGTATACTATTTTATACAAATTTTATTTGTATACTATTTTATATAAATTTTATACAAATTTTATTTGTATATATTATATATAGCACATATATATAATATGTACATTTGTACATATTACATACGTATTTTTATATATACATTTGTACATCTTTTATAATTTATATAATGTTATCTCTAATAATTTATATAACATTTCATGATTTTTAGTGAGCCCAAATAATTAAAGTTTAAGGACATGCATTTATTGTCAGAATTCCAAGCCTGACAAAATTAGTTATCCTTTAGAACTGGTCCTGAAGGCTGCATTTGACACAGAAGAGCATTAAATTAGAATTGTGAGGTGGGGGTAGGGAAAGTTTCTAGTATTGCAGCCAACTCAACCACAAAAAAAGGATTTTTAAGAGATATTCTGTTAAGGAAGCATATTTTCATTTTAATTTCATTGGTTTGGAGTAGTTTAATTTGCCACATGAGAAAAAATGGTGCTATTGTAAAAGTAAATTATAATTCACTTTCTTTATTTTTAATTTAATTTTATTTTCATTTTTTGAGACAGAGTTTTGCTCTTGTTGCCCAGGCTGGAGTACAACAGCACAATCTTGGCTCACTGCAACCTCTGCCTTCCAAGTTCAAATGATTATTCTCCCTCAGCCTCCCAAGTAGCTGGGATTACAGGCGCCCACAACCATGCCTGGCTAATTTTTGTATTTTTAGTAGAGACGGGGTTTCACCATGTTGGTCAGGTTGGTGTCGAACTCCTGACCTCAAGTGATCCTCCTACTTCAGCCTCTCAAAGTGCTGAGATTACAGGTGTGGGTCCACCTCACCTGGCCAGTTCATTAAATTCATTTTATTTTTATGGTTTTATACATATACATTTGCATATTTCATTTAATGCATCTAAGAATGTATCAAATATTAAGATTTTTAAAACTTGAAGTTTCAACTAAGACACTAGCTTGATAAATATTTTGTAATAAATTATTAGTTTTATCTCCCCAAAGCACAACTTAGGGTCTGTTGGTCAAAATTTTTGTCTTGACTTCTTTTTCTAATCTAAAATAAGATGTTTCTATTTTTTAACTTTTTTTTAAGGTTCAGGGGTACATGTGTAGGTTTGTTACCTAGGAAAACTCATGTCATGGGAGGTTGATGTACAGATTATTTCATCACCCAAATATAAAGGTTAGTACCTGATAGGTACTTTTTCCGATCCTCTCCCTTCTTCTACCCTCCATTTTCAAGGAGGCCCCAGTGTTTGTTGTCTTGTTCCTTTTGTCTATATGTTCTCATTGTTTACTTCCCACTTATAAGTGAGGACATGTGCTATCTGGTTTACTTTTCCAGCATTAGTTTGCTTAAGATAATGACTTCCATCTCCATTCATGTTGTCACAGAGGATATTATCTTTTTTATGGTTGCATAGTATTTCACAGCATGTATGTATCACATTTTCTTTATTCAGTCTAACACTGATGGACATTTAGGTTGATTTATTAGCATTGTTTTATAAAGTCTTTCTGTGTTTGAAAAGATGACATTGTGCTAATTCATTTATGTGAGGGTGATTTGCAATGTATGATCTTAGCAACATGATTATCTCATTATAATCCAAAGCAACCATGATGTTCATACATGATTTCATTATATGCTCAATTAGTGGAAAAAGTATAGAAAGACAAAAAAGAAATGAGTATTTTCTTGCCAGTAGCTATTATGGTTATTAAACACTTGAAATGTGGTTAGCATGATTACAAAAGTGATTTTTATGTTTTATTTAATTTTAATTCATCTGAATTTATCCAGCTACATGTGGCTAATGGCAAAATATTACACAGCACTGCTCAAAAACTTGTGGGGAGTGATCAACTCAAATTTTATTTTGTAAATGAAATCAAATTAATGTCAGCAGCTCTGAATGACACATTAATCAAGTGCATGTGAAAAAGACTAATTACAAATATCTCAGTAGAATTAAAAATATGAAGAGCCTTTATTGGTAAGGATGAGCCAGGTAAGAGATAAAACCTGTGGCAATGAAAATAGTTGAAGCAACTCAGAAATTCATTCAATTTTCTGTCATTCTCACTGTTTTAGTTTGTTAAAGCTGCCATAACAAATTACCATAGACTTAATGGTAGCTTAAACAACAATTTTATTTTACCATAGTTCTGGAGGCTACAAGTCCAAGATCTAGGCATTGGCAGTTTTGATTTCTCCTCAGGCCCCTCTTGTGTCCTGTGGGATAGCTACCTTCTTTCTGTGTCTTCCTGTGGTTTTTCCTTTGTGCCTGCACATCCCTGGAGTCTCTGCCCTAATTTCTTCTCCTTATAAGGACACCTGTCAGATTTGATTAGGACCCACCCTAGTGGCCTCATTTTAACCTAATCAACTCTTTAAAGGCTCCAAGTATATTCTCCAGGTAGAATCTCCAAGTGCAATCACATTCTGAGGTACTGGGTGTTAGGGCTTCAATACCTGAGTTTGGAGGGGGATATGATTCAGCTGGTAACACCCACTAGCTGATAATACTAGCTTTCCCTGGTCCATGGAGATATGACCCAGTAGCTGATAATACCAGCTTTCCTTTGTCCATGTGTGCATATCTCCATGGACCAAGGAAAAGCTAGTATTATCAGCCAGTGGGTGTTACCAGCTGAATCTGTTTGCACCTTGCTTGCTTTTTATTTCAAAATGGGATCATATTTTTGCTCACTAGAACACAGTGTCAGTGCATATTATTTAAAATCAGCCTTACTGCTAGTCTTGACAATGTGCATTTTTTATTTTATATTCTATATTTTGAATTTGTCACCTTATTTATGGTTTACTTAATATGCTTCTTTATGATGTGTATTGCTTGAAAACTGGTGTCATTTTAAAAATAGTGGGCAATTTTATAAACTCATGACATAAACATTTGTGTTTTACTGATCATACAACTCATGAAATATTTAACAATTTAATATCACTTCACAATTTTCTAATATTAATAGGGGAAATGTCTACTTTGAAGGGAATATAATTTTAATGTCTTCATCTTATTACTTTTGAACCATTCAAAATCTTTTATATATAGAACTTTCTAGAATAGTTGTATCATTCCATGTTAGTATTAAAGACAGCAAAACACTTGATTACGTTCTCGGAATTTATCTCATGTAATATTTATTCCTTAGAAAACGTACTAAGGGAAAGAGAGAAAACCTTGTATTTTCCTCTTAACTATTCTTGTGTAAATGGATAACTTTATACTCTTAGGTCTTAGCCCAAATTCTTTAACTAAATGGTCATGTTGTCATCTGGGAAAATTCATTTCTATATTAATACTGCATAAAGCATACATCACACGTGATTAACCAAAAACATGAGAGCATATTTGAAGTATTAAATTATAGTACTTTTTGTTGGAATGCCTTACACTAACTAATAACTTGGAAGTCCTTTGCATTTAGAAACTTTACTTCTTCACATGGCAGAAAAAAAAAGTTCATTTTTAAGCATTGATTTTAAAATCCCTCTTTAAAACCTTTTTTCTCGAAAAGGAACTATATTTACCCAGTCTGTCCACTGAATTTAGATGTTTACTTTCTTCTATTTTTATATTTTTAATTTTAGAAATCATTTATTCATGTTTTGTAACAGGTGTTCCTTGATTCTCAGAAGGTGAGGATGTATTAAGGATTTAAATTTTAAAACAATAGTATATCTTCTTTTTTGATACACAACTCTTTCTCATTATGTATTAGCTGTAAGCAGTAACACTAATCCCTTTCTTTTCTTTTCAGTCTTAAGTGAATATATTTTTAACTTCATTCTCATCTTCCTATGCTAAGTTTGAGAAATTTTTTAACTCATGGCAAGTGATAATACTCGAGGTATTGTGGCCACAGTTTTCAGCAGCTATGTATGAGAATACCTGACTCTATACGTAGGTGCCTTACTAAAATATGTGAGCTTCTTGGAGTATGTTTCTCAGAATCAGAAAGATATGAATTTGATAGTGAAGCACCCAGGTGTTTCACTTGAGAGTATGAGCTCAGTTTCAATGACAGAATTTCACAATCTTTCTTTTCCTATGACATTCTTGGATGGAACTTACTTGATTATAAAATAATAATTTCATTTTCTTTTTGGGCTCTAAAATGTTTCTTGACCCTAAGCATTGTAGTTAATTGGTTTATAAAGAAAATGACAAAATGCCCCTCCATCCATCTAACACATATAAAAATAGGAATTGAATGCTATTTCACCTAAAAATAGCTGAATGGACTGGAGGTCCCTTTAAGCTCTATTTTAAAATATTTATATTATAAAATGTTAGTGATTCTTGAACTTTCCCCCTTAAAAGACCACTAAAACTTATTTGTGTTTTATATCCTGAATTAATTAAAATTTTGAAATTAATAAATGGATGGTCCTTTCTCTTATATTCGGGTTGAGAATGCAAAATCCAAAATCTAAAATATTCCCAAATCCAAAACTTACTGATCACAAACATGACACTCAAAGGAAATGCTCATTTGAATTTTGCATTTGGGATCCTCAGCTGGTAAAAATATATTGCAATTATTCTAAGATACGAAACAATCAAATAGCTGCAACCCTTCTGATCTCAAGCATTTTGAATAAGGGATACCCAACCTGGATTAGTTCTTCAGATCTGAAAGGAAAGAGTTATATAAGGAAGTCTAACAATCTAATAAAGTCACTATTTCTACTCCATCCAACTCTCTAATATCTGTCATTTCCTCAGAGTTCATTTTGGGCATATTAGTAATTCCCAATGCCCCCCCTTTTTAAAAAAATTACAAAGTTAGGAATATTTTGAAATCACTTGTCAAAGTTGGAATTATTTACTAAAAACAAAGCAGTAGGGAATAATAATGAAATTCTTAGAAAACATGGACACTTCCGAAATAATCAATTATATAGGTCATAATTTATATGTTGAAGATTTGGGAAATTAAAGTACAACTGCATTTTTTTTCTTGTGGCATTTATCTGCATATCAAATCTCTAAAGAAATGAAATGTGTTATTACTTCCATGAGGAGAGAGTCAAGTCTTTTTGAAAGATTGCCAAAGCATTTTTTCCCAACACTGTGACTTACAATGTTAGCACTTAAGCCTATCTGATATGACTCTTTAAGATAACGCAGTGCCATACAAGTTCATGTTCTGTCAACTCCAAAGACAGGCTAGTTCATATATCAGAAACCACATGGCTTTATCTTCAATACAATAAAAAAGAATGTAGCAAAGGTGCCTAGAAAAATATTTATTTTAATGTAAATATAGCTTAGTATTCATAAAAGTAATGATCATTTTGAGGTTTATTATTTCTTTCCTTCTGTCCCTAATCCTTTCCATTCTTTCCTAAGTACCTTGCCCCTCAGAATTACAAATGGTATGTTCCTTCCTGTGCAGTAAGGTTTCAACATGTATTGTGATTGGTCTAGAAAAGTTATGAAACACTGCAGTAGTGCTGTAACAGAAATACATAGTATGTGCCATAACAAATAAACCTCCACCAAATGTAACTTGACAATGTGTTTTTACATGATGGTTGTTGGTGTTTTGAATCATTGTTTCAGGAAAAGTTTATGCAAACTTTTATTTAAATACATGTTTTAGGTCTTGGTAGGAAGGAAGATAGTAAAGTTTAGTGTGAATTGATTTTGAAAATTGAATCATCTTAAACTATATTAAACACAAATACATAAACACAAAATCTGGACATTATGTATTTGACTTTAAGATAATGTTTTTACTTCACATTCTTTGTCAATTTCTGGCTTTCTTAGGGGGCATCATTGAGGAAATATAAAAATAGTTATCAGATACTTAGAAAATGTAGATACAGCATATCTGTTAAATGTTTTGCTGGCCTAGGGTGACAACATAAATGTTGATATGCACCCGACAAAAATAGTGCTCTGGTATTCTTGGCTGTGAGCTTTTTATCTGCTGTGACAAAGAACTGGTTATCTCAACTTCTGAGAGTGTGTTTCTAAAATGGAAGTTAAATTGTCTAGACAATTAATATTAGCAAAAAGCTTACTGATTATCACCTTAAATAAGCTTTATAGTACATAGAATTCTGATAGAATACACGTTTTAAAATGTAATTGCAAACTTAAATTTCTTAATAGATACATAATGTAAAATATACATTGTATTTACCTCTGTATCTTTTACAGAGAGTTAAAATAGATTTTCTGTTCTTCAGCTTTCCAGATATATTGGTTTCAGAACTGGACAATTACTTATCTTGAACCCAAATTAATAGGTTGATTGAGGAAAATTCTAGCTGAAAAAGTAATTATTATTTTAGGATTTACATTTTAAATTTACATATAATGTTTTAAATTAGGCATTTAAGAACCAGCTTTGATAAAGTTTTTATTTTACCTAATTTCCTAACTCCCCTTATGTGATTTTAGTATATCATTTCAAATTTAGCTGTTAATGGAGAATAACTATATACCAGTTATTTATCCAGGGATATATTTTTAAAATTTCATGCCACTTTCAAAACTCGAGAAACTTACTGTATGAGAGAAATGACATTTATGGCAAGTTAGCTAAAGCCTAGGCATTTCCTTCATTTTTTTTAAAGCTTTGCTCAAATTAAACCACTGTATCAGAGAGCTATATATCTGAGCTAGCACCTCTCCATCTGTTGTGACAGCCAAAAATGTCTCCAGATATTGTTAAATGTCTCCTGGGGGAGCACAATTGTTCCACTTTGAGAACCACAGAATAAAATATAAAACTCTATTGGGAATAGCAATAATAACACAATAGCCAAATTTGATTACTCACTACATGCTAGGCAGTGTGCTTAGTACTTTTATAAACATTTTATTTGACTTTGCAACAACCATATGAGATATATACAACCATTATCTCATTTTGAAAATAAGAAAATAGTCATATAGTTTAATTATCTGCCCACTGAAATTCGATAACTGGTAATTGCCAAAACTGGATTTGTCCTAGGTTTTTCTGATTCGAAAGCCAGGGCTCTTAGACTCCTAGGCACTCTACTATTCTGTTTGTGCTTGATTGTGAGACAATAAATTAAATAATGTAATAAATTGTAACTGCATTGTTACACAGCATGAAAGTAGGACTTTTTAGAGTTCGACAAGATGTGGTTTCTATTACTGATGCATAGTAGAAAAGGAAAAACATTTTTCTTTGTATCACAAAATCAACAAGACCTTTCTGGTTTAGGATTTCTTCCACTTGCTTCTACTCCTTCCTTCCTTCCTTCCTTCCTTCATCCCTTCTTTCCCTCCCTCCCTCCCTCCCTCCCTCCCTCCCTCCCTCCCTCCTTCCTTCCTTCCTTCCTTCCTTCCTTCCTTCCTTCCTTCTTTCCTTCCTTCCTTCCTTCCTTCCTTCCTTCCTTCCTTCCTTCCTTCCTTCCTTCCTTTAACAGCTCTTTTATCCTGTGGTTGTCAATCTGGAGTAATTATGGGCCTTAGGTGACATTTAGCAATGTCTGTAGACATTTTTGGTTATCACAACCTGGTTAGAGGAGGGGTGCTACTGGCATCGACTGGTATACCAGCCAGGAGGCTACTAAATATTCTACAATGCACAGGATAGCCCCCACAACAAAAAATTATCTAGCCCCATCATGTCAATAATGTAGAAATGTAGAGGCCAAGAAGCTTGCTTTAACCATTTGTTTTTGAGCACTAAGCTTAGAGACATTAATTCCTTTGTGTTTTATTAATAGCTACCTTTGGTGGCCCCATGTATGTAACCACATTTTTCCCCTAAATTTTTCCCATCGACAATAAATTATATAAAAGAAATATAAAATGATTTCTTATTGTTTATTCTCTGGAAGGCAGAATATGCAGGCTTTGCTTTTAAGATAAAGCAATGATATACAAATGGAAAAAATTTGTACTGGAATCATCTTATTCCTTATATATTATTTATTATAAGAAATGAGTTCCTATGTGATACGAAAAACAGTGAAGCTTCAGTGAATGTAAATATAACTAGAAAAATAAAAATATAAGGTAAACATGAAAAATCAATACATAAAATTAAATTTAGCCTGGTCGACCAGTGAAATGTTTGCAGCTATTTATTAAATCAGGTTAGGTACAATTTCAGTATTTATGGGAAAAGACATTTATTTAATCTGTTAAAACTTTGCAAATGACTATGAATAATACTAATGTTATGGGTTGTTTTTGTGATGAATTCTGCTGAAGTGATGTGTTTAGAATAAGATGACAGGGATTTCTTTCTGTAGGTCTTTTACTTATTCAAGTCAGAATCTATGCTTTCTTGGCCTTCTTTCCTGTTCAGTATACCCCATTATAAATTTGTGTCCTATTCAATGCATATAGGTTTATATGTTGTAGTATGAAGTGATTTATATCATCCTTTCAACTCTAACAGGGAAACGTGTTATTCGTATCATTTTAAGATCAAAATGACTGAACAAAGATAACAATTTAATTTCACCTAAATACTCTGGACTGTGAAACAATGACAAGCATAGATTAAAGCAATAGACACTTTGTTTCTCTCACCATTGACTTCATTTTCCCATGATACTGTAAGTGTGTGTGGTTAAAATTATTTGAGACTTAGATCCACATAGAATAAAATGTTTCAAGAGTATTATTAGTGGTTTAATGTTAGCTTGGGTCTGAACAGCAGGTTAAGGAATATTTGAATGATGTTCCAAAGGCATATACAGTTATTAAATATGTCCGTTGATGACCTGGCTGATGAAATGAAAAATCGACTCTATAAAATTATTCAGACTGTAATTCTAGGTAAGCCCTGTGAGGTTTAGTAAGGTTTATTGTTGATCATTTAAATTGAGAGTTACTTGACGAGTAGAAAAAAAATAGAAATTCTTGAGTTAAAGATTAATGGAAAAATTCAACTAGTTTAGATTAAAAGAGAACATATAAATGGAATATATAAAAGCTTGGGCCTTTTTATTCATAGATCAGAAGGTAGATATGGATAAGTATAATAGTACTTTTAAAATGTGTTTACAAAGTTCCAGTGTTGTATAATGGGAAGTAATTGTTTAGGAACTACAATATAGTTGATTCATGATTTATTAAAGAGGTGAAAAGTCTAGTAAACTTGCAAAAAATGGAGGATACTGCTTGTTTTAGTAATATTTGGGACAATCAGGTATGAATAATTACTCTTGAGGTATGACTTTCCCCTTTATAATTGAAAACCTGGATATAGGGCCGGGCTCGGTGGCTCAAGCCTGTAATCCCAGCACTTTGGGAGGCTGAGGCGGGTGGATCACGAGGTCAAGAGATTGAGACCATCCTGGTCAACATGGTGAAACCCCGTCTCTACTAAAACTACAAAAAATTAGCTGGGCATGGTGGTGCGTGCCTGTAATCAGCTACTCAGGAGGCTGAGGCAGGAGAATCGCCTGAACCCGGGAGGCGGAGGTTGCGGTGAGCCGAGATCACGCCATTGCACTCCAGCCTGGGTAACATGAGTGAAACTCCATCTCAAAAAAAAAAAAAAAAAAAAAAAAAAAAAGAAAACCTGGATATATGGCTTTGTTCTCATGAATGTGAGGCTAAAAATTCACAATTCCAGCATCATTGTTTCATTAGTCCATTTTTATACTGCTATGAAAGAATACCTGAGACTGGGTAATTTATAAAGAAAAATAGGTTTAACAGACTCACAGTTCCACATGGCTAGGGAGGCCTCACAATCATGACAGAGGCAAAGAAGGAGCAAAGGCACATATTACATATTGGAAGGCAAGAGAGTGTGTGTAGGGGAACTGCCCTTTATAAAGCCATCAGATCTTGTGAGACTTATTCACTGTCAAGAGAACAGTAAGGGAAAACCCCACCCCCATGATTCGGTTACCTCCCACCAGATCCCTCCCATGATGTGTGGGGATTATGAGAGCTGCAATTCAATATGAGATTTGGGTGGGGACACAGCCAAACCGTATCATTTGTGTTGCTTGTATTAAATTTATGAGGTTCTTAATTCTTTTTTTTTTTTCAAGACAGAGTCTCGCTCTGTCACCAGGCGCCAGGCTGAAGTGCAGGGGCGCGAGCTCGGCTCACTGCCGCCTCCACCTCCCTGGTTCAAGCAATGCTCCTACCTCAGCCTCCCAAGTAGCTGAGACTACAGGCGTGCACTATCACACCCAGCTAAGTTTTGTATTTTTTAGTTGAGATGGGGTTTCACCATATTGGCCATGATGGTCTTGATCTCTTGACCTCATGATCCACCTGCCTCAGCCTCCCAAAGTGCTGGGCTTACAGGCGTGAGCCACCACGCCCAGCAGAGAGGTTCTTAATTCTTTAATACAAGCAACACCTCAGCCTCCCAAGTAGCTGGGACCACAGATGCATGTCACCATGCTTGGCTTTTTAAAAAAATTTTTTTTAGAGATGAGATCTCCCTATGTTGCCCAGGCTGGTCTCAAACTTCTCGGCTTAAGTGATCCTCCTGTTTTGACCTCCCAAAGTGTTGAGAATACAGGTGTGAACCACCATGTCCATCCCTCAAGCCACTTTAGTTTTCCATTATCTATTTGATCAACATATTATTTCTATAAAATAAAGTCTTGATTATTTAATAACAGTGCTATAGCTGCTCTTCTAAGAGGATGTGCAGCACCTTTTAGAGTATCTATTCATACTGGTTCCCTTACAATTAATTCCATGCTGGTTCTTTAAAACCCGAGATAAACTCAGAGATCAAGCTGATAAGAATTAAGATAGATTCTGACCATTTTTATTTCTTTGTTTATTCATGCTCTACAATGTAATTTGAAATAATTAAAGAAATTGCAAAAGCCTTATATTAATATTTTTTGGGACATATGTTAGGTTTTAATATGTCACTTAGTCAAACACAGTCTATACTTTTATAATAAAATGGATGGAGCTGTCATCTGTCCCTCATATTATTGAACAATCAAGAACTATTATAATCAGTGAATAAATTCACATTGAATAATTACCCAGGGAGTGAAATTTGTTCCTGGAACATAACCAATCTAATATTGTTAACTAGTAAGAAAAATAAAGGGCAGCTAAAAAGTTCAGAATTTAAGTTAACACTGTAGGGGTTATATGTATACAAACAATACAACTTATAAAAAAAAAATCTAAGACATTTCTGGATTATTTCCGAAATTGTTAGTTACTAGATTTCTAAGAAAACCATGTTTAAGGTCAACTTCAATTATAAGATAATACTTAGTACATCCCTTAGAACAACAAAGAAATATCTTGTATAGTAATACTTATTTTTTTATATAATAGCAAATATTTTGGCATACTCATTTCAAATTCTTTTCACAAATACTAGCTTGTATTTTATTTATAATACCTCCAAAGAATTCCGTTTCATGTTTCTTATAATCTCTTTGTCCTTTGTGGAGAAAAAAACATAAAAGAATTTCTAATAAGATTAAATATTTTATTAAATAACACACTTAGAAACATAGTGGTGAGGCGGTATTTATCTCTCAAAGCAAAGAGCCCTATGTGTAACTTTTAAGATACTGGTAAATCCCGTGAGTTAAATCAGTTGTGATTATCTAAAAATCTTAACTGAGATAGATGATAAAAATAGATGGTCACCTAGGAAAATACTAATAGCATCTAATAGACAAATATCTATTCATACTTAAATCATAAGATTTTATCTATAGAACAGGAGTCCCTAAACCCCAGGTCATGGACCAGTCCATGGCCTGTTAAGAACCAGGCTGCACTGCAGGAGGTGAGCAGCGGGTGAGCAAAGTTTCATCTGTATTTACATCCAGTTGCTCTCCAGTTATAGTTACTGGGTCCTTTGTTTCTATTGTATTATATTATAAAATAGAATGAGATCATTATACAGCTCACCATAATGTAGAAGCAGTGGGAGCCCTGGTCTTGCTCGAATTACTGGGACCAGACTGGATAACAGTGAGACTGCCTCCCTCTCAGTGGCATTAGATTCTTATAGGAGCACAAACCCTATTTTGAACTGAACATGCAGGGGATCTGGGTGGCATGCTTCTTACGAGAATGTCTATCATCATAGATCGGACCATGTAGTTGCAGGAAACAAGTTCAGGGCTCCCACTGATTCTACATCATGGTGAGTTATATAACGATTTCATTTTATTTTATAATATAGTAATAATAGAAATAATGTACCCAGTAACTGTAATGCGCTAGACTCATCCTGAAACCATCCCCACTATTCGGTCCATGGAAAAATTATCTTTCATGAAACAAGTTCCTGAGGCCCAAAAGGCTGGGGACCATTACTATAGAAGAAAGAAGTGACTGAAAATAACTTGAGGTCATGGTGTATTGGAATATGAATTTGGGTTGGGTTTGGTGGCTTACAACTATAATCCCAGAAATTTGGGAGGCTGAGGTGGGAGGATCACTTGAGCCTGGGAGGTTGAGGATTCGGTGACTCTTGGTCACTCCATTGCATTTCAGCCCAGAGTGAGACCCTCTTAAAATAAAAAGATTAGTTTGAACCAGGAATTTGGAAGTGTTAATGAATCTTGAAGAGAGTAAAAGTTCTGCTCTGTCATTTCTAGTAGGACAGCTTCATCATATTTTGTGTATTTGAAGAATTTTTAAAAATTCATGTCATAACTGTGGAAATTATAGGCATTTTGGCACTAATAATTTTCTCTTTTTCCCTAGGAATTATAGGATACAGATTTTCTGGACTACAATAATATTATAGTGTATCCTATCTCAAAATTTTTTAAAAAGCATATTTTTAATGTGATTTCTTTTTCTAAACATGAAAGTCAGAAATAATGAGAAAACCCTCAAGTTTTTGAGAAGTTTACTCTCCTCTGTCATTTCCTTAAATGAAAAAAATTGAATCTTTCTCATAGTTTAACTGCATTTTAATAACTTGAGCTCAGTCAGTGAAAGAAACAGAGGGAAAATTCTCTGACCTTGGTCAGGCACACAATTATTTTGCAAATGAAGTGGTGGGATGCATGACTTTTTAATGAGACAAAATTTGCATCAAGTTGTAATCTGATTGCTGGTGTGCACCACTTGAACCTGACCCTAAGGTTAAACTAGTTCTAGTTAATTTATAAAAACAACACATACCTGTAAGGTTAGCCCAGAGTATATGATTTACTAATACTATACTACCTTTTGAAACGTTCTTAGCTTATTGTACTCTTAAAATAAGGAACAAGATTATGTCCTTTGCAGGGACATGGATGGAGCTGGAAGCCATCATTCTCAGCAAACTAATGCGGGAACAGAAAGCCAAACGTTGCATGTTCTCACTTAGAAGTGTGAGCTGAACAATGATACCACATGGACACAGGGAAGGGAACAACACACACTGGACCTTTTGAGAGGTGGGGTTTGGGGAGGGAGAGAATTAGGAAAAATAGCTAATGCATACTGGGCTTAATAGGTAGGTGATGGGTTGACAGGTGTAGCAAACCACCTTGGCACATGTTTACCTATGCAACAAACCTGCACATCCTGCACATGTACCCTGGAACTTAATAATAATGCACTAGGAACATTTTTTCAAAGTGATATTTTCATCTTAATTATCTTTACAAAACCCAGTTGAATATAGTAGGTAGGAGAATAAGGTGATTTTGAGAATAGATGATTTTCCTTCACGCGTTGTATAATTAATCTCATGTTACCTTGTATGTGTTGTCCTGAATATCTCCATGTAAATGTTTGAAGCATCAATTTAAACGTACTTTAATTCTTTTAAAATTGGAAAGAATCATTTCTCTGAATTTCCTTTTATGAATAATTAGATAAATCAACACTTGGAGGAGGGGGACATGACTCAGTGTGGATGTAATGCCTAAATAAATGTCCAGTTGCTTGATTTCACTTGTCAGTGAGTTGTGTAGATATATCTTAAAAAAATTATATATTCTAGTGTATCTCTCTTTTCTCTGAATTGCATCAGTTATTTCACATATGACAACATTAAGAGAAAGATGACAAAATAGGGAAAATATGTATTTGGTGAAGTGTTTTTATACTTTGAACTATTATTTTTCATCATAATGAGACATTAAAGATATGGATCTTTCAAATATGGGTAATTAAATTAAAACAGCCACTTCAAATTCAGGTTGCCTTGTATATGCATTTAGTCTTTCATGTCCCTATTTTCTGTAGCAAGAGGAACCACTTTCAGATGATTTGGGAAAAAAAACTTACTGCCACAGTAGGGCTGGGTCTTAGAAGACAGACTCATTTTCACCTCTAGACACTAACAGTATCATGTCTGCTAGAAAACGGAAGGATGGAAGAATGTGGAATGAAGGTAGTAAAGCATAGCAGTGACAGCTAGAGATCTCACTTGAAGTCCTAGAGGAGTTTTCTATCTGAGAATAGTACTGGGATGGAGAATTCAGAAGTGGATAACAATCTGCCATCAGTCTGAAGTGTGGTTAAGGTTTTTTCCTAGGTTGGGATTCAAGATCAGTATGACATAAAGTTTTCCCTGGACAGTTTTAGCTGATGTCAGTTATCATGGCACAGTTATTAATGGCCTTCACTATTATTCTGAGAAGTGTCTACTTTGAAAGATAAACTATAGTCCCCGGAGAAGATTTATGAATTAAGGTCCTTCATCCAAGGAGCAATGACAAAAACAGGCAGATTATCAAGACAAGACCCAAAGAAAGGGAACAATTGCAGATCAGGAGCATATTTGAAAACAGAATCTTTGAAACAGCACAAAAGCTCAATTACAAAGATTGAATGATATCAGGCTTTAAGCAGCAAGGGTGGATTGATGTTGAAACTTCTTGCTTGAAGGTCTGGACTGCTCTTAAGGCAGTGCTCCCAAACTCAGATTACATTAGATATGGGAGCAATATTTGTTGAAATGCATATTCTCAGACTTTAGACTTAGAGAATGAGAGTCTTCTGGGATGAGCATGGAATGAACAATTTTAATAAGCTCCCTCGTGATTCTTATTCACACTAAAGTATAATTGACATTGTAATAGAGATGGAAGAGGAGCTGGGCTAGCAGTTTGAAAGAAACAGGTGCTATCTACAATTTTGTGAAGGTGAATTTGTCACATAGAAAATACAAATAAATACATAAATTTAAAAAAACTTGAAAGGTATCCTCATTAGTCCTGAGTGATTTTAATCATCTTTGCATCAAATTATATAAATTTGTTTGTTATGTCCTGAATACAAGAGAAAGGTTATTTATTATAGATCAAGAACAGGGCTTACTAGGTTGTTAAATCCTATTGTATAAAAGTTTCCCTTGCCAAATGATATAAAAGGAAAAATGCCTTAGGGAAAATCCATGTTCCAGAAGAGTAACTCCGAACTATTTGTAGTTCCTGTGAAAGTAGTAGACCAGATCTGACTCTTAAAATAGAAATCTAAGCAAATTTATTGGAGAGAAAGAAAATAAATGTATTCACAATGGTTAACTTATGATATGCTGGATGTTAAGCAATAAACTTCTTAGAAACTGATGGAATTAGCTTCTAAGTCAACAGTAATATTTTATTACTGTTCTACCTTGTTCTAAAGCAATTCTACCTTGTTACTCAAACTGAGATCCATAGACCAACAGTACTGACGTAACAAGAAGTGCAGTATTGTAGGACCAACCTCAGAACTACTTAATCAAAATCTGTATTTTAACAGAACTTTCAAGTCGTTCCTAGATGCATTAGAGTTTGAGAGACATTTCTTTACAAGTAGAAGTGTCTGACCTGAGGAAAACTTTGTTTCTATATGGGAAGCCTAATCTCAGTGAAAGGTGAAGAGTTAGAATGAGTCTATTTAAATGTTATTATTCAAATTTCAATCCTGCTGTGATTCTGAAGTACTTGCAGGAACATCTTTTACAAAAGCAAAGAACATTTCACTGGCAGTTCTGGGAGTTCAGAGCAGTGTGATGCCCTCAAAGTAGACTAAAATTTTGTCTGTGATTTCGGGCTATCAAAGTAAAAAAGAAATGTATTTCTATGTCATAAATGACTTTTTAGTGTAGTAAACAATTTTGTATCATTGGCATCAAATACCTACAAACCAATATTGATTGAGAATGCATTTTGTGCTTATGAGCTTTCAATATATAATTGACAGAGTTTTGTTTCTGGAAGAAAAACAGAACTCACGTAAATGCTAAAAGTAAAGGCAAAGTAAAAAAAATCAAGGAGATAAATTTTCTTAAATGTGAAGGGAGATGGTGTATTTATAAGGCTGTCTTCAATCTATAATAATGACTTCTTATCTTAATGAAAAGAAGCCAGAAAGATTATTTAAATGCTGTAAGTTAGAAACCAAGTCAAGTCCTCAATTAAGGGAAGCTGATGGAAAAGAGGTCACAGATAAGCCAAAAACACAATGAAAACAAATTCAAGTATGGTAAAACATGAATTTAATGCTAATTTATTTATTTTTTCCTGTGGAGCATTCGTGCACCCCCTCCCCCACAGTGTATCCCCCAGATCCCCCATTACTTGCTTAAAAACTGGAGCATATGAGAAACCTTACATACTTTATTCCCCTTTCACCGAATAAAATGTTTACTTAGTAACTTAGAACTGATTGTATATTAGGCATTGTACAATAAAGGCTGTGAGTAGACTTGAATTAGGGATACTTGTTTAATTTTGCTCAATCTGGAGTTTTCAAAATAATTAACAGTGGAACTGCTTTTTCATGAAATGCCTATTAAAACTAGTTTGTGAACACATTAGGAAAGGAGGACTAGGTAACAAAAGGGAGCACCATACTCTTGCTCTCTCGCTATAGCCTTTGTTCTTCCTTCTACTAGTGGATTTCATAATGTCCCGTTCTCTTTTTTTTTTGAGAGGGTGTCTCGCTCTGTCCCTCAGGCTGGAGTGCAGTGGCACAATCTTGGTTCCTTGCAACGTCCTCTGCTTCCAAGGTTCAAGCAATTATTCTCGCCTCAGCCTCCCAGATAGCTGGAATTATAGGCGCCCAGCACCATGACCTGCTAATTTTTGTACTTTTAGTAGAGATGGGGTTTCACTGTGTTGATCAGGCTGGTCTCGAACTCCTGACCTCAGGTGATCTGCCTGCCTGGGCCTCCTAAAGGGCTGGGATTATATGCGTAAGCCACCGTGCCCAGCCCATAGTGTCCCATTCTTTACATTTTAAATTACTGGCTCACAGTGCCATAATTAATCTGAACCCAAAGAAGAGTCTGATTGCTTTGGTTACTTTGTCTCCTAAGAAATTTTAAGTAAAATTTTTCTTGTTTATTCCATATTAATTCATAAAATGGCATTCCTTATAAGTTATTAATTGAATCAAACAAAAATTCATATTATGGGTATCTTAACAAGGTTTTTCATACATTATTTTTATTTCACTCTTTCTGAATGACTTGATATAGATGTATTTTTAAAAATATTTAAATTAAAAAATTATCCTAATTTTCTTTTTAAGATTTCAAATCATTAGTTTCTTTATTCCATATCATATTGTAACCCACATGCTACTCTTATGAGTAAAATCAGGAATCTGTTCCAAAATGCGTTGTTAAAACATACCAATTTTGTATTGTTAAGATCAGTCTTACATATTATATAATATGGGCTTTCATTTACTCTATGCCTTATTTTGAGACCATTCAAATATGTAGCTCCTCTTCACACAGTTTTAGAACTTTTACAATTTAAATATAACCTCTGAGTCTATTGATAATAACTGAAACCTTAAAAAGGTTGCAGTGGCATACATATTACTATAGAAAATATTTGGATTTTATGTTTTACAGAATAGCTGTCATTCAGGATTCAAAAATATAACGGTAAAATCTTGTAAGCAATAAGTTAAATTAAAAGACAGTGTTTTCTTTAAAATATGTTTTTGTTCAATAATTTATCCAAATATAAACCCTGATAAAGTAATGTATTTAGAAACTGTTTACTTGCTTGATTGTGAAATGTGAGCACTGAAATGAATGATGGTCCCCAGATATATTTATAATGTCTCTTTGGAATTTATGTTTTCTCAACCAATAGAGAATGTTGTCATGAAATGAAATGAGCACTTAAATCACTGTATCTGGATCATGTCTAAATTATCTAAATTCATTGGCATCAGGTTTTTAATAAATATGAATCTTGAGAGGTAGCTTTTTCTATTCATTCAAGTAACATTTATTGAATGTTTACCATATACAATACATGATATAATACTTATAAAAACAAGACATAGCTTGAGGCAGTCAAGGAAACCAAATGATTATAATGCAGTATGGTGAGTGCTAAAATAAATGCTAGATTAGATACAATTAGCTGCTGCCAAATAACAAACAAATGTATTTTAACTAACAATTGCTTGATGCTATAGGAATAGAAATTATAGGATTTATTCATGAATACATACATGCATTCATTCATTTATTCACTTATTCAACAATTAATTATGTAGTACCTACTTTGTACAGAGCAAGGCACTATTCTTGCTCTGGGAATATATCAGTGAACAAAATTTCAAGTATGTTTTTTGCTACAGAGATTACAATTTAGTGGTATAAATAAAAACTTCCCTATAAGAAACTTGTGTGGAAGGATAAGTAGAAATTCAGTAGTTAAAGGAAAATAGTGGAGGAAGAGAGAGATGAAGAGAGCAAAAGAGAGAGGAATTGAGTGATAAATAGAATTTGACTCTAGCAAATGTTATCAATTGACCGAGAGAACTTCAAAAAGCTAAATCATCCATATGTCTTTTTTCCTCTATGTGCAATGTCTGTATGTACCAATATTTGTAGGTTTGTAAAAATTGTAAGTTGGAAGATGGATTAATTCTGAGTGAAATATTAAGAAATTTTAAAAGAAGAGCCTCCCCTGCATTAAGCCTCCAGTCCAGTGTGCTTGTAATGTTAATGTACATAGCAGTGACACTATCTGAGTCCATGTGGAGCAGAAACTAAAGGGCTTATGCATTAGGTGCCTTGGCTGAATTAGTCAAGAAGGTTTTTATCTTAAGACTTATTATTGTGAACCCAAGATCAGTGGTTCCAAAATTCTGGTTCACAGACAAAATTCTGATTCACAAACAAGCTGCATCATAATGACCAGAAGGCTTTTTCCTTCATCCCTGCAAACTGGGGTTCTGATTTAGTAGATATACAGGTGGGCCAAGGCAGGAATTTTTTTTTTTTTTTTTCATACAGAATCTCACTCTATCACCGAAGGTGGAGTGCAATGATAAGATCATGGTTCACTGGAGCCTTAATATCCTGGCAAGATCACGGCTCACTGGAGACTCAATATCCTGGGCTCAAGCGATTCTCCCACCTCAGCCTCCCCAGTAGCTGGGACTATAGGTGCATGCCACCAGGCCTGGTTAATTTTTTGTGTGTGTATTTTTTGTAGAGACTGGGATTTGCCAGGTTGCTCAGGCTGGTCTCAAATTCTTGGGCTCAAGAATTTCTCCTGCCTTGGCCTCCCAAAGTGTTGGAATTAAATGCATGAGTCACCCTGCCTAGCTTGGAATATATTTTTTTAAAAGCTATGCAGATTGTGCTGTTTTATGCTGTTGTGTGGACAGGGTTTGGAGTTGTTTCTGGAGGATTAGTTATAGCCACTCTGATCCAGGAATTTCAGATCAAGTAAGAAATGGGACACTGACAACTAGTATGAGGGTTCTTAACCATGAAGATTTTTTCAGGGCTCGATCTGGCACATGGTAGAAATTATTTTTTGAATGAGTGAGTAAATTCTGATATTTTATACCCATCTACTGAATTTAAGCATGTGTGTGCAAGTATACACGTGTGTGCTTTTCATTTTAACCACCTGACACAAATCCTCTCTAGGGATTGTTAGAATTTCTCTATCCAAAGAAGCTAGAGTCATGATCTTAGTCCAATTTCTGATCATTACTATTAAATTCTATATCCATTTCTTTTATATGTGTGTTCTCCCCTTTGCAGATGTCCTAAAAATGGGGAAAAAAATCACTACTCACCATTTCAATGGATTACATAACAGTTTCTAGTGATTTTTGCCAGAAAAAAGCCCTCAGATTTTCTTTTGGACTATACCACAAAGAAACCAAAATAGGCATTCTTCTTATTGACCCATTTTTTTAAAGCTTTAAATTATTACTCTAAGTGTCAAGATCAAAAAGACTACCAGTCTTTGGTACTGAGGAGGCTGACTGACTTGCAACCTAGGAAAGAAATGAACTCTTTTCATCACTATCTGTGTGGATCATAGGAATAATGCCAGAACTCTTGGAAAGAGTCTCAGAATAATAAAATAATAATGAAAGCATTACTGATATCAATTATAGGTTTAGAAAGTAGGACAGATAAAATAAATTTGGAATAATCTATATTTGATTAGAAAGAATGAAGGCAGAGTAGTGGCATGATTACTGCCCTCAAGCTTATAGAGGCATTTTTCCTAATAATTTAAATAGTTACTACTGTATTAGTCTGTTTTCATGCTGCTGATAAATACATTCCCATGCCTGGACAAGTTACAAAAGAAAGAGGTTTGATGGATTTACAGTTCTATGTGGTTAGGGAGGCCTCACAACCATGATGGAAGGCAAAAAGCATTTCTTACTTGGTGGTGTCAAGAGAGAATGAGAGCCAAGCGAAATGAGTTTCTCCTTATAAAATCATCAGCTCTCGTGAGACTTATTCACTATCATGAGAACAGTATGAGAGAGACTTTGTCCATAATTCAGTTACCTCCCACTGGGTCCCTCCCAGTCCTTCATGTTGAATTCTCACTTCATGTGAGAATGCAAGATGAGATTTGGGTAGGGACACAGCCAACCCGTATCACAACTGAGGAGACAAACTATACTTATCTTATTAATTTTTCTGGAAAATGTCATAGGTAGTTTAATCCTAATTTATTGATGGGTGACCTGAGGCAGCAGTAGAAGGTATGAATAGAAGGTGATCTTCTAGAGCAGGTCTCCAGCAGAATATAGAATTAATTATGCTTAAATATTGAATTACAGCCTGTACTTTAAAGATTCTGTGATTGGTCCAGGAAATGCCTGTTTAATACTAACCATGGATAAGTTACTATGTAAAAATGACAAAAAATATGTATGAAACATGAATCCCTGCCCTCAAAGAGTTTATAGTTAACAAAAGAAGGTTTATATTTAAAATCTGTACTTCTCTGAGAGGGGTAAGTTCTTATCAGTCATGCGCACTAATTTGATTGAGTTTAGTGAGATTATCTCTAGCTACAGTATATAATAGAAAGATGCTCTAGATTGGAATTTGTTATTTCCTTTATAAAATGCATTGTTTTCTATCTCCCTGGGTTCTAGTTTTATAATATAAAAACTGAAGGAGAGGGAATAGATTTCTCTAAGTTGCTTTCTTATTTTAAAATTTGTATTACTGTTTGTTAATGTTATGTGTGTGTTCAGTTTTGGTTTGTGAGATTCCCCCAACACAGCAATGTCAGCATTGAGACATTCTTGGTTTTATATAGTAATTAGCTGTATGATTACACTTAAGTTTACAAAAGTATTATCCATACTAGTTATATTGTAATGACCTATTTCTATTTCTATAGCTAATAGAAATAGGTCATTTTGAAATTTAGCTGCTCTCATTGGTTCAAAAGATAGAAAAGCTAGATCATGAGGAAAAACACAGGGAAACTCACAGGATGTTGAAAGGTAAGAGTACAAAGATTCTGGCCTTCCCTTTGCTATGTGGGGAAGAATACACACACACATACACACACACACACACACACACACACACACACGCACACCATTAGTTATAAATATTCCACAATGAAAGAGAGGGGCAACTTGGAAGCCTAAGTCTCACTATACCTTTCCATCCCCACTTTCTCCAAACACTGTTCATTGCACCATATTCTTGGAATGTGGGGCACTTGATCCTCAGTTTTGATACCATTCCCAGTTAAGCGTCAAGAAGCAAGTTACAACTCACTCTTCTTACTCACACATATGGGAAACTTACTGATACAATAGGAGGTATTTTAATGTTGCAGGAAAAAGCACACACTTTGGCTTCAGATCATTCTGGTTTCAAATACTGTATCTAACACTTGCTACTTGTTGACACCAAGCACATTAATAAGCCTCACTGAGCCTATGTTTCCCAATGTAAAATGAGAGAAACTAGAAACTATATTTCAGGTTGCTTTGAGATGGTAGATAATCCATATGCAGCATACACATCATTATGTGGTCTATAAAGGTTACAACTAAAATTATATATGCACATGCAAAATTAAATGCATAAAGTCATATACTGATTAAATGGTATGAGCATTTTTATGACTGTGTATATAGTCATAGAATCATATATATTTGATATATATATACATATATATGATTATATATGATTCTACCCATTAGGGTAATCACACTTGTAGTAAAATCTACCTGGTAGGAACTCCTAGTTCCTAGGAATATTTGCACTTTAAGAGGTCATTAGGAACCATGTCTAAAACAAAAGTTTTGAAAATAAGATTATACTGTAGTTACTTTGAAAATGCAGTTAGTGTTGGAATACAGAGGCAGAGCAGCTGGTGAATGGGGTGAGTTGAGTGGGTGGGTCTCCACATGGCCCCACCTACTGATCAACCATAACAACTCTAATCTTGTATTTTGTTTTGATTTGTTTTTGAGACAGACTCAGACTCTCACTCTGTCACTCAGGCTGGAGTACAGTGGTGTGATCTCATCCCACTGCAACCTCTACCTCTTGGGCTTGAGAAATCCTCGCACCACAGGCTCCTGAGTAACTGGGACCACAGGCACCCACCACCGTGCCTGGTTAATTTGTTTTATTTATTTATTTTTATTTTTTATTAAGACAGTGCCTCACTTTGTTGCTAAGGCTGGTTCCAGCTTCTGGGCTCAAGCAATTGGCACACCTCAGCCTTCCAACGTGGTGTTGATCGCAGCGTGAGCCACCACACCTAGCCCCCTAATCTTGTGTGTTAAGTCTTAACGTATTTTGTTTTGGAAGGTATTTTATAATACTTTCCCCATTACCAACAGGAAAAAGAAACCCAAAAACAAACAAAAACATAGATACAGTTCAACCCCTCATTATTTGCATGCTCACGCAATGGTTGTTAGTGGTCAAATCAAAGCTTCAACTCCCTCTTTTCTCCCTTGTTGAAATGTTTGTCTTTCAGCTTGTTTTCTCCACCATGACTCTCAATTTCCTTTATCTAACTCAGTTTTTTGAAAAGGTTGCTGGGGTGGAACTTCAGAGATTGATCTACAGCCAGGTGTTTTTGATTTTAGTATACTCTTTGAGAACATCTCGAGTAACACTGGAAAGGTTAGTGAATTTGAAAGTAACTAAAAGCTAGTTGTCATCTGGGAATACTGACTGATGGATTTTTCTCTTTCTAAAGGGATTTGAAGCACTTCAGGGACCTTTTTCCGATTGGGTTAGATTTAAGATTTTATAAATCACCTTGATAAATATTTAGACAGCATGCTTTTCTCAGAAGTAGGTGACACTAGGCCAGCAGAAATGGTAACAGGTTGTATCACTGTTTTACAACGCTGACCACTTTAACATATGAGGAGTTTTTCATTTAAGAGGTATCCTACACCGGATGAATCCAATTTCTAGGGCTGGAGCCTGACATTGTTATTTCTTAAAAGTCCCATTTGATTCATATAGCCAGTGTGGAGAACACTGGGTTTTATGAGTAAAAATTCAAAGTGTTTTCAACAGGTGGGAACAGAACAGAAATCTTTCTTTTAAAAATTAAATCAAACTTCAGTAGGCTATGACCATGTAATCAATGAACTTTCCTACTTTATCGTACTCTTTTTCCATTACAATGTTCTCTGCACTATAAATTGCTAATGACTATATGTAAAAGCTAAAAAAGCACTTCTGTCGTCTCATGTTGCTGTGAGAAAATCCTATAAATGACATTCTTTAAGTAAGGGTGAATTATCCTGTCCTTAGGCAAGAGATTTATATTTTTTCTTCTTATCTTATTTTTAATACTTTGTTATTCATTGCAGATGGCAAAATAAGATCTATACTCACGTGACACTGAGTTACTCCTTCATTAATAAGTTGTCTGGTACCCTTAAAGTGAAAAATGAAGTAATAATCTCTTAGTAGACTGAAGTGGTTTTAAGTTAAGCAAGTTTTTAGTACGTTGTTTTTCTCTCACATGCTCCAAAATGCTCACTAAAATAGGATAAACATAAGACATTCACAATTGTAATTTAAAATTTTGTTATTTTGGGCAAAAGTTATCAAATGTCATGTTCAGTTCAGAAAAATGCATGCCCAAAAGTGGCCCTAGTCAGCACTAAATGTTTTATATGGAGAGAATTCACAGCTGTATTCAGCTGCCATGTTAGAATCTCAAACTAAAAGGAAATGAAACTAAATTTTAATGCAAATTAAATGTTTTATATAAAATAGCACAAGGGAAATTAGTGTATAATTATTCTTATAGCCTAAAAGTTTAGATTTGTCCAGAAAGGAAGCTTCTTGCATAAATTTCTTGAAGTATCTGGGAATATCACTATGAATTCCCCACAACTTCCTCCTAGTGTACTATATGGCATTAGAAATACTCAGTGTTTCAGATATTTGAGTTTTAAAGAATTATAGCCCTTTCTGAATCCTCATTCATGGTGACTATGATCGTATACTATTATGACACACATTTTCAAATGACTGTAATACTCTCTCCAGCTTCACATGCTACTCTCTAGTGTGACCTTGTTATTCCCTAACAAGGTGATGTCTAATTCCTTACTTCTTGAATCTAGGAAGGCTGTGATTTCTTTGAGTAATGGATTATAGCACAAGCGGTGCTATGTCATATACAAGCCTGGGTCATAAAAGATAATGCAACTTCCACCTTGCTCACTAAAACATTTGCATTTGGAGCTCAGAGCCAAGGCATTCGTAGTTTGACCAGTACTCTGAAGCCATAATCTTCTGACAATACTAAGCTGCATGGAAAGGCCTCAGATATGTGCTCCTGGCTGGTAGTCCTAGTCTTTGAATTCTTAGAGCCCAGGTTCCAAACATGATTGAAGCCATCTTGAATGCCCTAGACCAACCCATCTGCCAGATGAGTACCATTGAATTTCCTCAGTGACTTGAGAAATGGAAGAAATGCTCAGTGTAGCCCTGTACAAATTGTGAATTGTGACATCAATTTTTTAAAAAAGTTGTTTTAAGACACTAGATTTTAGGGTCATTTGTTAACTGGAAAACTATTGTGGATTTAGATGATAAATACTAAATCATTAAGCCCAATTTGAAAATTAAAGAGTTGATTAAAGCAGAAACAGAGTATCTATGCTTTTTTGCTTTTTTTTTTCCCAAAAATTAAAAAGAACTACTTTTTTGAGGCATACTTTGCATATAAAATTTACCCATTTTAAGTGTACAATGATTTTTATTATTGTAAAAATTATAAATTTATTATTGTAAAACATGGCAGCTGAATGTAGCTCTGAATACGGCTGAATAAAACTGTGAGTTGTGCAGTTAACATCAGAATCTCATTTTAGAACATTTCTCCCCACTGAAAAAAAAAATTGTTAAAGGGGGTTTAAGACATTTTCCTCAAACAGATACCTTTTGCCCACTTCCAGTCACTTCCTCTTCCCCAGAGCCACTTAAAGTTTAACTTTCTTATGTCTTCTATATAAACAATGACATAACTTTGGTCTGGTTTGGGAATCTTGGGAAATTCAAGAACAGGAGCTCAAGAAAAACATGCAAATATGGAGCTGTCTTGAGTACTACCTGAGTCTGGGTTCTTTTCTTGTTAATACTCAGCTTCTGCTTTGGTCTCCAAGAGTATCTGCGACCTTAGTCTCTGAGTCCATTACTCATTATTTGAGAGAACAGGCCTTAGATTGTGTTTATTGAAGTCCTGCTTCCAGCACATACCAACTATGTGCCCTTGGACAAGTTACCTAACTTTTTAATTCATAATTTACTCATTTATAAAATTAGAACGGTATTACCTACCACATAACACTGTCATGAAGATCAAGTTAAATAATATAAAGTACTTAGAACAGTGCTTGGTGTTATTATTAATAACAATAATTATAGCCATTATTTAATGAGTGTTTATCATATAGCCAGGAGTATGCTGCACATGTATTAACTCATTTAATTGTCTCAGAAACTTCATGAAGCAAGTGGTGGTGTCATCAGTATTTTTAAATGAGAAACTGTGTACCCATGGGCTAATTGCTTAATCTCTTTTTTTCCATTATAAAGTACCAAGGCTATTAACATCTCAATGAATAGTTGTTTTACTTAGCATGGAACTTATTAGAATCTTGTTTTGAGTCATAGCTGTTAGAATTCCCTCATTTCTGTTTTTAAGAATTTAAAAGCCTGTGAATTTTCAGCCATTCTCTATCCTTACAGACAGACACACATATATACCTGCACACACACACACACAGCAAACATACACATTTTTCTTTTGGATCTAGAATGTCAATCCTAAATATGGTAGTTTCTTACCAAAAGCTTGCTGAACAAGATGAAGGAACAAATGCAGCTGTGTCAGGAAGATGTCTGTAACTTTGGGAGAGCATGAAAATCAAAGCCCAGGTTGGTATAAAGGGTTATGCATTAGGGACTGAGAGCCTCTATATTTACATAAACTAGCATTTATATAGAAATTACAAAACATGCCCATTACTGTGACATAAGATGTTCTGTCTCCTTTATATGATGCCAGAATAATGTAAGCTTCTGGGGTATAGCATATTACAGTGAATTTTTTTTTAAGCTAAGCAATCTAGTCATTAAAAGTATCTTTGTAAGTAATTCACCAAATATTTGGCCAGGAGAAAGAGAAACTTTTATCTAAATAAGCATACTTTTTTTAGGCCAGGTGCAGTGGCTCACGCCTGTAATCCCAGCACTTTGGGAGGCCGAGGCAGGCGGATCATGATGTCGGCAGTTCGAGACCTGCCTAGCCAACATAGTGAAACTCTGTCTCTTCTAAAAATACAAAAATTAGCTGGGTGTGGTGGCACATGCCTGTAGCCCCAGCTACTTGGCAGGTTGAAGCAGGACAATTGCTTGAACCCAGAAGGTGGAGGTTGTGGTAAGCGGAGATCGTGCCACTGCACTCCAGCCTAGGCAACAGAGCAAGAATCTGTCTCAAATAAATAAATATATAAATCAGCATACTTTTTAGATCTATTACAAAACCTCTTGTAATTGCTTGAAGACAAGGTCTTTAAAATCCTGCGTAGCTTGAAAATATATTTCAGAATTATTTGTCAGAGAAAGATAACAATAACATGAATATAAATAATATAGGATGATAATTATGATCTAAAACCAGTAAGAATCATGATATTTAAACTTTTAGTTGCTATAATTTTGCTTTTTGACCTGAGGTGTTTTATGGACATATTTCTTCACCAGCATTTTTCTTCAAATGCATATACAGAACTAATTTGTATTTTAAAAGCATCCTAATTTGGAGTCCACAGTCTCTGGATTATACTATAGCGGATAAAATACAGCAAGATTTGGCTTGCTATTTGGGCCTCCAGCTCTGTTCTTAAGGGCTTGTTGGAGCTTTATCATCTTGTATGAAGTATACAGGCAGAACTCCGAATCTGGTATGTCTTGGTGATAGGCGTAGCGTGTTGCCAAATACTTAGACTGATAAAATTATGAACGAACAATTTCATTTGGAAAATAATATGGAAAAAATGTTTCCTATATTTGTTTGTCGGTACAGCCCTCCCCCAGCCCAAAAGTGTACCTTTGGTTAGTGATTATACTCCATTTCATACCTTTATCTCTGTGCTGCATTTTAACCCAATTTTGATAACATGGCTTTTGCTGACATCCTCTCCTAAGCAGTTCATAAAACTTTAATACACAGGAATGATAAATTCTAAACTATCTGATAAACTTAGCACCAAACAAGCAGCTGGTATTTTATTGCCTACAACTTCTTATGCATTTTCCCAAAGTTCTGACTGAACAAGAATATATTTATGTTTTATTTTTTTTTCTAATTAAGTAGAAAATAAAAACAGAGCCCAGAATTGATGAGTTTCAAATTTAAAGCATTTCTGTTATAACTGTCATGTCATCAATTAATCAATTTCAGAAGATTTTAATGTCTATTTCCCACAGTTTTATCCTCCTAAATGGGAAAGCTTCCCCATCCTCCTCAGAGAAACAATTCGTTCACTGTAGAGATAAGCAAATCAAATAGATCAGTGACAAAATTTAAATATAGTGCATATGAGAATGTTTTTCAAATTTAAAATCTAAAAATCATGTTTTATGGACTACCTTTATATTCATAAATTTCACTCTCCTAAGAATCACTACAGTTTAATGCCTATAAAGGATTAAACAGGAGAAAGTATATTAAAAATTAGCATGCATGCTTCCAAAAATAAATAAAATTTCTAACATGTAATACACATACATTAATAATTCATTACTTTAGTAATTTTGGAACTACAATAGTCTAAGTACTGCAAATGCATTCTAAAGGTAGGGGCCCAGACTATTTTTTGGGTTGCTAGTAATATTTTACTTATTGGCCTGGGCAGTGGTTTATATGGGTGTGATCAGTGTTTACTCATTAAACTGTATAATTGTGACTTGTGTACTTTTCTGTATAAATGTGATACCAGAACTTAGGAAAAAAGTTTTGAACCATATTAAATATTAGGAATTGGAAATCTCCCTAGATTATTAGTGATCATCTTCCAGAAATCTTATAAAACTGAATGTAGTATTTCCCCCTCTTCCCATGCAAATAACCAGTATCACTTCAGAAACCCTGATATGAACGTTATATGTATCATGCTTTTATGAAGAATTCTGTCTAATATTCTTATAATAAGAAAGAATTAGTGCCAAAGTTCTAATTATCAGATTCATTAAAATGTAGGCATGATCCATCTTTTTTTTTCATTTATGTCTTTCAAAATAAGTCATATTCTAGTATTCACTGGTCCACTAAAGAGATATAGAATTCCTATTATGTGGCAGGCATTGTTCTGTTAATGCAATGATATGATGAACTAAAGAAAAAAAACAAACACCTCTGCCCCTAAGCTGTTCGTGGTTTTGTTACACTCTCAATGTTAAACCCAATGATTGAGTTAAATAATAAGGCTCTGTATACATTGGATGTTTTCAAAGTGAGAGGCTGTTTCCTCTTGGTTCAGTCCATGACAGCATTACCAAGCAAACGATGTCTGAACTGAGACTTCAAGGATGTGTAAAAATAATTTATTACTTAATATAACAGGAAGTTTAAAGCAATACGGGTTACTTTTCCAGAGGCTTTACTGTGTTACCTGCCATGAACAATTTTGGATTCACCTTAGGTCTGGTTATTTGTGTGGTTATAAAATGGCTGACAGAAGCAACTGTGACAGCATGCTGCCTTTTTCACATCCAACAGGAGAGGGAAAAAAGTCACAGTTCACCAGTCCATTGAGGAGTGTCATATACATGTTGACTTAGCTATCCTGGAGATTCATATGAGTTGATGGATTTTGGAAGACTTCAGGATTTAGTGATGAAGGCAGAGCAAACTAAGGTGTGAGATATGGTGGGCATGGCTTCTGAGTGGGCAACCAGTGACTTCAAACCATGATGTAGTTCTTGAATACATCAGTCAATAAAGAGAAGAGGTATGGCTTTTTGAAATTTTATTAATGTTTTCAATCTGTTTATATATATTCATTTTTCTGGGGAAACGGACCAAATCTTTCAGCATATTTTCAGTGTGGTACATGACTCCAAAAGATAAATAACCAATGTTCTAAAAAGATGTAAATGTAAATGACAGTAACCATAATAATCTCTTGAAGCACTTTTATACTTCATTTACTTTTTGTTTATAACATTTTTGGTAGGCTGGCAGTATCTACATAATTACCACCACCATTATCATCATAGTTATTATCATTGCCATTATTATGTTATATTTTTACCCTTTGAGAGGTGAAATCACTTTCTCAAGGCCACACAGCTGATGACTGCTGGATTTATTAGAAGGTATGATGATACTGATGATTTTTCTTTATGGCTTGCCTCAGTAGAGGGCAAAGAACAGTAAACATAGCAAGCTCAAACGCTTCCCCACACTGCCTTTCCTAACTCTCATGCTTTTCAAAAAAGATACTGCAACATTCTTAAAATAGTCTTTGCTTTCAATCTGAGATACAAATCAGAATGAGAAAAATAATTTTCATCAAAAGCAACTGGGCTTAAATAGGATGATGGCTAATTTGGAGAAAATAAAAGCCTGATTAAAAGTATTAAATGAGTGAAACATTGTACATGAATCTTATAATAATTTAGTCAAAAGAGGTTCTTTTGGTGATGAAATAATTAAAATGCAATGATGAAAGGATTTAAGTAGTCATGATATGGAAATACAATGATGGAAATTCTTAAATTTGCTTTCATTGGATAGATATATCTAGAGTATGAAGGATTACTCTATCTCAAATAGAAAACTTAGAACTGTTTATTTTAAATGTGAGTTAACTATCCAATTTTTGTTCAATCAAGCAATCAGCTCCCTATTTTTTTAAGTACTGATTTCCAGATGGATTTTTTTTCCAGCTAGGAAGAATAACATTTAGCAGAAATATTAGCAAGGAGTTAGATGTGTTTACCATATGTATATAATAAAGTCAAACACTATTCTGGTGCTACATGTCCAAATGTTTGTACTGAATGCTTCCATAATATCAATAATGATCCACTATTCAAAATTATATGTAGCCCCAATTTCTCAAATGCTTGAGTGATCATTTTCTTTAGTAATTGAGTTCCTCATAGAATTCCACTGCTCTGATTACTGGCTCAGTAATCTAAGCATATTAATTTGAAAAGCTGCATGAGCGTGTGGCCAGGATAATAGCAATAAAGTAATTGCAAGGAAATCTTTTACAACAGACTTATTTTCATCTAATCACCTCTTCTCCAACAGTTACTCAGCATGCAGTGAATGTGATAGGAGTTCTAAAATGTACATGCATAAATGTATCTGTTGAAATAAAGGTTAGATAATCTAGAAGACATTTAGTAATCATATAAAAAGTTATTTTTAAAATAGAGGATTTTTTTTTCACCTGTTAAGGAGGTTTGGATTTTAAGAGGAAGGCAATTTGTTGAATGCCTACCAGGTAACAGAAATTAGGCACCATTCCTGTTGTCATAGACAATTTTCACAGCAGCATTGTTTAAGAAATCTTACTATCCCTATTATGCACATATGGGAAAGGGCAATTAAGGCTCATAAGTCTAGACCCCAGGCCAATTCTGTGTTATTCTAAGCCATTTCACTCTTAAGTTCCAGCCTCATCAAGAAAGTGTAAATATATTTTTAGGGCAATATTTCAGCATTTTACATATATGTATAAAGGCTCAAGTTTCAAAGTTCAGAGTTATGGAAGATAATGACTCCTAAGGTGAAAAAAGGACCATAAATATTGTATATACTTTGTGACATCTATAAACTTGCATTGTAACAAAAAAATCATATTATTCTCTATTAGCTGATTCTTCTTAAACTGTCACAAGAAAGCAGCATTCCAACATTGTAGCCATTTTGATAACACATAAAAAATCAACTTTTTCGCATTTTGGAGAAATTAGGAAGAATGTATTTCTTGGCTGGTATTTCATGACTGATATTACCAAGATATCTAATTCACTGCGCACAATTCCGGAGGGGGTTGGGTTTAATGACTAATTGTGCGTCGATTCTCAAATTTAAGTCTAGCTATTAGCAAAGATACAGGATTTGTTACCGTATTTTTTTTTTTAATTTTATCTTTTTGAGACAGAGTCTTGCTTTCTTGCCCAGGCTGGAATGCAATGGAATAATCCTAGTTTATTGCATCCTTGAACAACTTGGCTCAAGTGATCTTAGCCTCGCAGTAGCTGGAACTATAGGCATGTGCCACTACGCCCAGCTATTCTTAAATTTTTTTTTTTTTTTGTTTTTTTGCTAGAGATGAGGTCTTGCTATGTTGCCCAGGCTGGTCTTGAACTCCTCAGATCCCAAAATGCTGGTATTACAGGCATGAGACACCTTGCTCAGTCTGTTGTTTTATTTTTAATTATGCCCTATAAACAGTTCAGTGCCTTAAATTATATTAGATTCTAATTAAGTTAAGCTCTTGTCAACTTTTACAAAAACAGATTTATTTTGTAGGAATTTGCTTTCCTTTATTACCTTAGTGAATCTGTAGTCCCTCAGTTAACCTGTTAATAAACATAGTTGTTCTCTAATTACTTTAAACTTAATAAGGCATTACTATATCACAGTTACACAATGGCAAAACATAAAATTTCAAACTCTATAATAACATAATGTATATACAGTATTAATAAAAGACACCTTTTTTTTTTTGAGACGGAGTCTCTGTAGCCCAGGCTGGAGTGCCGTGACAGGATCTCCACTCATTACAACCACTGCCTCCAAGGCTCAAGCTATTCTTGTGCCCCAACCTTCCAAGTGGCTGAGACTGCAGGTGCCTGCCACCACACCCAGCTAATTTTTTGTGTTTTAGTAGAGACTAGATTTCACCATGTTGCCAAGGGTGTTCTAGAACTCCTGAGCTCAAGCAGTCTGCCTGCCTTGGCCTCCCAAAGTGCTGGGATTACAGGTGTAAGCTACCACACCTGGCCAAAAGAGTACCTTTTCATAGTAGCCCACAAACTTTATTTAATGTAGATGATCACCATCAGTTTCTTTTTCCACTCTGATTATCTCATATTAAAACTCTACAGTGAGAGTTTTCCGTTTAATTTCTGGTTATAGGATCTATTTCTGATTTTCATATCTGTGTTTTAAAAATAAAAATATAAAAGCAACAAAAAGAAACAGTTTTTTCAGGTTTTATTTTGTTCTGTTTTCTTACCAAACAAGACTTTGGAGTCAAGTAATAATAATAATACATTGGTGCCATGCTTTATAATTTTCAAGGCACTTTACTGTAATTGTTTCATTTGATTCTCACAACAACATGGGGAGGCTATAAAGGGCAGGTAATCATGATTCACCTGTTACTAAAAACAAAACAAAACAACAAACCTGGCCCTAGGGCCAGAGAGAAGAGTAAAGTATAAGAAGGATAGCTTTATTCTTCTTTAACCCTGGCTTTCTGGGTCCCAGTGCTTCTCTTCTTGGTAGCACCCTCAGGCACTCAACCCCTTATCTTCAGTCTTATCCTCAGAGACTTTCAAACTTTCCTCCTCTTCAGTTCTGAGAATTCAAAATGTAATAGTCCGAATCTTGTTTTTGTCTTGCCATGTAAATATATTTTCCCTTAGTCTTTTTACTGAGAAAATCTGTTGTTAACATTTATTTCACTTTTCCTTCGCCTATGGAGTATTAAGAAGGAAAATGATCGGGAACTGGAGGATCAGAGTACATTTTCTCTAAATGCTTTGTTTCTTATTTGTTCACTATTACCAAGAAAGAAAGAAAAAAAAAGACTGTACTTGAAACTGCGTTTCATTCCCCTAGGAAAGTAGGTAAGGAATTTGGTAGGCTATATCCTGGCATCCATAGAAAAAAAGAAAAGTATGACTAAGTAAATCTGCCTGGTAGATTTACCCAGTCAGAAGATATTAGACTTTTTCCATCCCACAAACCTGGAACCCTAATCCCGAATTTTCCCTCAGGTCAATACAATGCCATCACTTCTACCTGCTTACATTTTGTCCATTGGCTGCTTTAAGATGCAGAAACAGCTGCTTTGGGGCTGTATGGAGAAAAATTTCACCCAGTCATCTGGAGTGGGGTTTTTGGGGAGGGAATGGAAGATTCTTGGATTCCTATTCAAATATTGAAATGATGAGAGTATATTGTGTTCTTGGCCCCTAGCTTTGGAACCAAAGGAGGTTATCTTGGTAATGTAGTCCATTATTGCTCTTACAGTACAAATATGTGTTAAATTATGTGCCTTGAGAAAGGGACTGGCATTGTTTATATAAAGAGATAAAGTCTAACTGCTTACTAACTTGGAAATCAGCCTTTAGACGAAAACAGGAGGCATATGACTTGAGCCATAACTTGTAGCCATTGGAGCTTCAGTCTTCTCAATAATAAACTGAAAAGTTAGATAAAAATGTACTTATTGTATGCAATTCAAAGCTTCCTGTAACAAATAATATGTAACTTATACAAAGTTGTTTCATCATTTGGCTATGTCATATTAAGTGATAGCTAGATTCAATTTTACATGGATTTAAATGCTTAGGCTTGCTACAGAAATATCATTAGGAAAGGTTATATATTAAACTAACTTGAATGTTTTGAGAAACCTGGGCCAAGTACTTGTTTAAAACAAAATTAACCACAAAACAAAAAGAAAAACAAACACAAAAATAACAACAGCAATCATAATAAATAAAGCAGAACAGTTAAACTAAACCCAGGAAAAGTGAATTGGAGTGTCTGAGGATGTTTAAAATTTAGACTCCTGAGGGAAGGGAGTGAGTGTATTTGTTCCTTACTATCAAACATTTGAAGGCTCTGATATATGAAAACTGTTAGATGTATTTTGTTTGTTTACATAAAAGTAAAAACCATAGGTAGAAGTTATGATATATTGACCCATTTTTGACCCTAAAAGAGGAATATATTTTAAGCAATTAGACTTGTGCCAAAAAAGGAGCTGCTCAGAGTGGTAGTTAAGTTCACAGTCCTGAGATATTGGGGGCAACATAGAGTTCAGTGATGTTGCAGCTGGGATCACTGAATTTGGATTGAAAATGTGACATACCTATTATCCCAAGAACAGGAAGCAAAGAGAACATTGAAAAATGGTGGGGATTGGTCCCCATTGGCTCTCCTTGGCCATGGCATGTAGCAAAATGCCATTGGCGAGTAATGCTGTGAAAATCTTTCACCTTCGCTGTCTCCTCCATTCTATACTGTTGCAGGTAAGAAGACCGGAAGTTTCAGCTTCAGGCAAGACTTACAGGATAGAAAATAGAAAGCTTTTTAAGCAAAACCACAGGAAACATAATTCTGTTCAGTAGATTTACTTGTTATTAATATAACTTACTAACAGTCTACTTGGGTTTTAGGCAACTCTCTCAATTCTAATTAACTGAGTCAACTTCAGTTTACCCAGAAAACATAAAACAACTATTAAAGCTGTTAAAAAGTTCTAGATAAAATCAAATTTGCAACAAGGTGGATATATTATTACATTTCTCTTTTTTTCTGAAATTTTTTTGTCTTTTTCTCGCTCTTTCTCTAGAAACTACCCCAATTTATTTCTAACAACTTTCATTTTGAGAAAAAGAACGAATTCAAAACAATTCCTTTGAGGAGGAAAAAAATCAAAGGCATAAAACAATAGACTGGGAAAAAGTTCTTTCCTAATTGTCCTATTTTGTGTTCCTAATTTTGTAAAACTAGTGAATGAAAGAAATGCTGATTAGAACAGTAATTATATCATATAACTTTACCCCCAGTTTAACAATATAACCTAAACAAGCAGCTATGTTCATAGTACATACTGAACTGAACCCTTAAGCACAAAGACTTTTTCACTTTAGACCTTCATGTGAGGGCTGCCTTTCTCTCTTACTAGCTATGTGACTCTTGGCAATTTATATAATGCTTCTGAGACTCAGTTCATTGAATTTGTAAAGTAGGAATAATAAATGTACTTACTTCATAGGATGATAAAAATGAAACACTTAGCCTATGGCTACCTGTATCAAGTTTTAAGTATTCAATGAAAGTTTGCCTTTATTTTAATTAACTTAAGGAGGGATAAAGCATCTAGTTTTGCTATCTCTTTGTAATTCCTTTTGTATGGATTTTGAAAGATAAGTTTTGAGCATTATTTTAAAGTGATTCTGTAGTTTGTATTTGTTAAAATTCTTTTTCCATGGATTAATTTATTTAAATATATTTTTTCTTCATTGTAGAGAGGCACAAGAAAGAAACTAAACAGAAAAATTTGAAACTGAGTAAGTTCTAGTCCTAGCCTTACCACTTTGTATTTGAATGCTTTGAGGTATGACATTTATCCTCTTAAGTCCTTCATCTGTAAAACATGGGACTGAACCAGATACTTTCCAGAAGTTCTCTTCATTTAGAAACTTCTGTAATTTTAAGAATTCTGTGAAATTAAATATTTAAGTTCAATTTGAGGATATACTAAAAATGATCAATTTTTCAAATTTTAGTTTAAGAATCACTTGAGTTAAAAATCACCTGAGTTGATAGTTAGAATGCTTATTTTGGGTACTCATTTCAGCTTCGAAGCATCAGAGTCTTAGCAATGTGGTCTGGAATCTTGTTTTTAACCAGCTGTTCAAGTGATTCCTAGCTTAGGTGACATTGGAATTTAAGAACTATTGCTTTGGAATTAAGGATATGATTCTTTAATCAATGTTATATCTAGAGGTAAAAGTTTTTAATCTATCACAAAGCCCTTTTAAAACTCTCCTACTTGAATGAAGACTCTGAAAGAAAATGAAATCAAGGAATTTCCAGGGGTTCCTTTTAACCTATGTTTTTTACTGTGAAAGCTGATTTTTCTATTAGTTGGGAAAAGATTTGAACTTACTGGAAACAAAAGTAAGGAGATGGCTGAAATACTTTATTGGGACATTGTGAATTTTTCTCAGACGCTCAACAATCTCACTTTTTTCGATGGAAAATGCATTAACTACAGAATTTTGAAAATAGTGAATAAAGGACATAACACAAATGGGCAAAGGAAGAAAAAACACCTAGATTTTAATCTAGTTATCTTTAATATAATAACTTCAAAACAACTCCTGCTACTTGCAGTTGAGTAAATAAAATAGATTAATGATAAACTAGCATTTATTCACAGAACTATAAGTAGCTTTTTAAAGTTTCATTAAAACACATATAATCCCATATCATACAGTGCACCTGTTTAAAGTGTACATGTCAGTGGTTTTTAGTGTATACACATCGTTTTGCAACCATCGCAGGCAAGTGTTTCTTAACCACTCAAAAATCTCTCCCTTTTTTAAGAAGATGCTTGCTCTGCTCAGCTACTAGTCTCTCAACTGACACCATACATTCTAAACAAGCAATTTCACTCGGCATTTTATTGACAAACCACTTTTATCAGAATGCCAGGGGCTATCTGGGCATAATTCTGTGAAAGAATGATTTGGACCTTTACACTGGATCATTTGGGATCCAAAGTAAATTCACCTGAAAGCTTATTTAGTGTGAATGTGAGTTTCCATGCAGCTTGATGAATGCTGGGTTGAGGAAGATTGATGTTGGAAAAAAGGGGGAACTTCAGATTCACATGCTGCAAGAGCATAGCCATCAGATTTGATTAAAGACCACTTTGGGGTCAAATGCTCTTTAATGCTCAATTGTCAAGTGATTCCCATCTCTGTAAAAGGAAATGCATATTTCTATAGCATCCAATGTGTGTGTGTGTGTGTGTATGCATGTAGGCATGTGTGACTCTTACAGTGCACCATCCTACTCTAGGTAACAGAAAAAATCTTCAAAAAAGAAGTTCTTGTTTATGAGGATAGTATTTGGAGAAAAATAATGAAAGATACATAGGAAAAAAAATGATGTGTGAAGCATTGATAGTTTCCTCAGGGATAATTGTCTTATTTAAAGCCATGAGCATACTATTTATGCTTCCAGTCAGTCACATAGTTATTTAGAAATTTCTTTTTTTCATTTTCTGGTAGGAATCAATATTTAGCTTTTTACTTCTCATATAATTAATATTTGGTGATATATATATTTTGAGATGAATCTCGTAATGCAGCTGATTGTGAATTTATATTTAACTTCTTATTGTAATGTACATATGTCTTCTCTGAGTTCAATTGTTGCTATTAGAAAATAATTGGCTCTTTGTTGTGTCAGAAAGTTTGTGTATAATATGCAATTTTCCTTTGGCATCAAAATTCAAAAATGAAAATCCATATATTAACAAAACGCCTGAAATCTGACATTGTATTTGGTAATGAGGAAAGCTAAATACCACTTTGTGTGCACTGGAAAAGTAACACAGACCATGTGAAAAACCACTGTGTTTTCTACCCAGATAAGGCAGGATATTTGTATAGCTCTGGAAAAGTTGCATACAAGAAACTGTACCTGTAATAGAAAACATCAATTTTTTTAGAGTTCTTGCAGAATATTATTACTATTTTGCCAACATAGAATGAGTACCAAATCAAAGTTATTTTTTTGGTATATACCTGTTTCAAAAATAATTTTAAGGAAATCTAAAAGTGATAAATAATAATGTGTATGATATATGTATATACATTATACATATATAATATTTGTGTATACTTGTGTATGTGTACTTCTGTGTATCTTATTTAGAATTTCCTCATGACCCACCTGATGAGTTCTAATTTTGAATTGCTACAGTCTTTCTGAGACTGATTTAATTAAGAGAAAGCAAATCTCTAGCCCAGATACTCAAAATGATGTGTTACTTCCTCATAGTCATTTCTTGAGTTATTATAAAATTAGAGGAGCACAATATTATACTTTTTATTTTTGCAGTTTTATGTGCAACAGCAGTAAAGAATAATCAAATAGTAAAAGAATTAAAAGGCTTGTAGCTAATACACATTTTCTGAAATCCTTCCCTACAATACTTAGAACTTATCTATTTTGGTGTGTAATAATGCTCAAATCTCCTGTTTCTTTATGACTTGAATAATCTCAAAGTACAGAAAGATACCTCAAGCTGTGACTAGCCTTTTATAAAACCAAATAAATTAGCTTAAATTGTCCCACAAACTTGGGATTGTTAATTAATTCAGCCTCAGTCTATTGTACAATTATAATTTAAACTCTTGGTCCCTACATCTGTTAGCAATGGAAAGTCATGAAAGAAATAATGTTGATGATGATTTATCATGACTTGCCAAAATAGTAAATGAAAGAAAAATCCTCTTTCTGGATTAAAAAACCTGGATGGAGATCACAATTAAGCAGTTGGCTCTAATACTTTTCATTATTAATTGATATTTTCTTTTTAATTTCTCTCTTAGTTACTTAAGCAATAAGTAAATTCACATGCTAATTAGTTTTTTATTCTAAATATCTTTTGAAGCTTCAGATTCTGATTCTTCTTTAAGAAATCGAAATATGGTTATTTTACATATTTCTATTTTTAAATATTTATACACTCAGTAGAATTGAAAATTTGTTGAGCCTTGATAAGAATGTTCAAGATAACTAAATAACTAGTTTTTTTCCCTAATGAATTAATTTAACTGTTTCATTTTTCTTTTCTTTTCTTTTTTTTTTTTAAATGTACTATCACAGACTTTGACCTAAACTTCTTGGCATCCACTTTGGGATGCTGTTAACTCACCAGCAGTGATTGTTTGAATCATCCATTCTTGGGCATATGTTGAGAAAAAAAAGTGCTTGAAAAAATTTAACATAAAAATGTAAACCAAGGAAGGGATGGACAAAGCCTGAGATACAAACTTGAATACAAGATTTTCAATTCAATGGTTTTAAAAAATATTTTTGCCAAAACTGATCTCAGTTAACTTTGAAAATAATTTAATAACACACTTTCATGTCTTAGTGAATTCAGCATTTTAAGGTGGGATCTTACTTTATTTTACGGAGAAGACCTCTGGTCCTATAACTGATTTAACTATGTGTTTCACTGTTCAGCTAGTATCTGGAAGTGTATTTGAAAGTTTGTAAATAGTTTAAATTGGAGGATGAAGGGGAGATAATCACAAATGGAATTTATTCATGCTGAAAAAATGCCTCAAAAACTTTGAGATTCAATGTCGCTTAACACCTTGATGATTCAGGAGACTGAACAATAGTTAATGAAATTTGCAAATGGGCACAACTTAACATATGTTACCCAGGTTTATTAAGAATAAAGAAAAAATTTTAAATGAAACTAAGAAAGATAGTTTAAAAATTCATTCAATGAATAATTCTAGAAAACAAAACTAAATTTTGACTTGTAGGAATGGTGGTAAAATGCCATTCTAAGAGATTTCATATTTATAAAATGGCATGTTAATTGTACTTCTACACAGATGGGATAGACAAGCATAGCATTGAGTTACATCTATTATTTTAAGTTGAGACATGTTAATATCAAAGTATACATATTGTATGGTATCAGTAAACTAGAATCATTAACAGTAAAAAGTAAGAGCTGTAATATAGTTAGTTATATACTGGAACACTTGGCATATCCTGAGATATATAAAATATACGACAATCAAATTATGTAAGTGTAAAGCTAACTGCCACAAAATAGGGCCATATAGGCAGAATAAATGTTATAAATGTTGTAAAATAAATGTTGTAAATGGAACACTGTAGTATATAAAATTGATTATTATATGACATCCAATTGGGATATATTACCTTAATATGTTTTCATTAACTTAATTGTGTAGACTATTTTTTCTTCAATGAATAAATTTAAAACTATAAAAATTACTGTTGATTTAACTCATAGTAACTTTTAAAAGTTTACTGATTTTTCTGAAAATTTCCAATTGAAGTTATTTTATTTTCCTTATTAATACTACATTGTTTAGTTCTGCTTTTGCTTCTAAAATAAGGAAGAAGAGGAGAAGGGAAACCAAAATAAAGAGAAAAGAAGAGAGCCAAACTGCTTCATTCTGCTCTAAAGTTGTTCAATTTAATATATTCAGATATATACCTGCTGTTTTCCATCTTGATCAATCACTTCAATAGTAAAGGAGACAATCTTTAAAAATATATTTGGGTTCTATATTTTTTAAAGAACTACATATATTGCTTGCATTCTTAAAAATAGTTTAATTACAATGTTTACTTTTTTAATTCAATAATTAAATATTATGAAATTTGGAAACAGTACTTGCCAACAATAATATCAGTAGCAAGAAAAAGAAAAAAAAAATATTTTTGAGCACTAAATTAATGAATTTTAGGCTAAAATAGATATTTTCTTAGAACTTATCATCTTATTGGAAAGTGGATCATGGACAGTTTCATGGACAAATTACATAATTTCTAATTCAGTGAGCCCTGGAAATTTTACCACTCAGTGACTTTCACTAAATTGAAAAAACTATTCACATATATATGGCAGCAAACAAGAGTAGTCTCACTTTACAGTGCTCATATTGAGAAGGCAGGCGAGTTAGGAATTTCCCAGTTCCACAAAATAAACAGGTTCTTTCTCTGACTGGGGCCATCCTAGAGTAGTTCCTTGAAGGGGAAGTCATTTCATGTGCTTTCTCCCCCAGCATTTATAATGTGAAACACAGGATTATGAGAGAGACTTCAGGACTCTATGCCTATCCAGGAAAAATCTTTACTTTCTTCAGAATACAACTGGGTGGTTTATCTCAAGGCAAAATCTACTGATATCTCTGGTGAAGAGCTGAACTGTTTTCAGTGTTGGATTGAAAATTTTTAATCATGATGTTGACAGTTGCCCCTGGGCATCCTCTCCCTTTCTGTATTTATTCACCAGGAGTTAAGTTTCTGTGTGTCTTTATGTTTGCTCTAAAATATTTCTCTTATGCATATTTTAGGATGAAGATGTGGCTTTCTCTGTATTTGTCAGTTTGATGTCATCTAATTTCTCCCCTCAGGGAAACATCATTGCTTCTGGCCAACTGATAGAACCTTTTTGCTTCTTATTAATGGATAGAAGCTTTTTTATTTTCAAAATTGTTATGAATATATTCTGCAAAATGGTCCAATTTGTGTTGTTTTTTTTAAAATTAGGAATCGAGGAGAGGTGGATGCGTGTGATCAATCTACTTTCTTCATACAATACTGATTGTCTCCAGACTATAGTCTGAAAGTAGATATTTAAAGAAACAAATTCATTTTATCTTTACAAATTGGCCGGGCACGGTGGCTCAAGCCTGTAATCTCAGCACTCTGGGAGGCCGAGGCGGGTGGATCACGAGGTCAAGAGATCGAGACCATCCTGGTCAACATGGTGAAACCCCGTCTCTACTAAACATACAAAAAATTAGCTGGGCATGGTGGTGCGTGCCTGTAATCCCAGCTACTCAGGAGGCTGAGGCAGGAGAATTGCCTGAACCCAGGAGGCGGAGGTTGCGGTGAGCCGAGATCGCGCCATTGCACTCCAGCCTGGGTAACAAGAGCTAAACTCCGTCTCAAAAAAAAAAAAAAGAAAAAAGAAAAGATAAAAAAAAGAACAAATTGGTAGTAAAAATGGTCAGTGCTAAACATAGTGAGGAACTGGGATATATAGCTGTAATGGGCTGTCAATAGAGAGCCTGTTCTTTTCTAAGTTGCAACCCTATGATAGTAGGTGTTATTTTAAAACTGGGGATGGATGTGTTAACAGTTGGTGGGATTCTGCTTCATTCTACCATATCTGTTTCTTTTTCTGTCTCATTCTATACCTCCTTTGTTTTACACTTTTTCAGTTTTATCTCATTCTCTATTGTTTTCCTTTTTCTCTATTTTCCTATTCATTTATTATATATTCTGCCAGTAGTATTCAGGCATATATTTTTAGCCTCTCTGATTGGATCTAAAAATGTGATGACCCACATCTCTAATCTCTTACTAATTTGACAAATGTATTTAATAAGCATTGAATTTCTACTATGTATCAGGTATGTCCTAGGCATTGGAAATAGGTAAGCAGAGTCCAAGCCTCAACAAACTTTATACTGTCAACATCTGTCCTAGTACAGAAGCCACTGTGACTGTCAAGGACTTAAAATGTGACTAATCCCAAACAGGATAGGCTTTAAATGTAAAATACTCATCAGATTTAAAGGATTATTACATAGAAAAGAATGTAAACATCCCATTGATAATTTTATGTGGATATATTTTGGATATATTAAATATATAAACAAATTTCGCCTGTTTCTTCTTACTTTTTTAATGGTGGCTGCTAGAATATTTAACATTATGGGTGTGGCTTACATTCTACTTCTACCAGACATTGGTGCTCTATGAACTGGATAGCTCATGAATATTTGCTGATTTTCAAGGTAAAATGTGAATCATTAGATTTCTTTTTTTCAATGAAATATTTTTCGTTAATTTTTCCCCCAATTTATAGTTTAGTTTAGACAATAAACTTCTGGAGGGTGTGTACATATACACACACACAACACACACACACACACATATATATATACACGTATATTACACATATATATGTGCATATATATATGTGTGTGTGCATGTATATATTTATGTATATGTGTATGTGTGCATAAATATATGTATAGGTATATATTTTATGGAGAAGTTCCAAACAGAGGGATTAATGATTTGCCCAAAATTACTTAGAGAATTGCTGCCAAAGTAAATTGAAATCTCATAGCTTTCAAACACATGCCTATGTATAATAAGCTGTAAGGAGTAACAAATGTTGGTGATAGGAAAAAGAAAAAATGGAAAAAGAAAAAACAAATATTCACTAACTATTTCAGAGAAGTAACATGGGTTAATTAGGTTAATATTTCCACCTTGTTCCCCAATAGAGGGAGGCTGAATATCATCTGTCAGTGTCTCTACTGATGCCACTATAAAGAGGCATAAATGTGATGTCTTGAACAATAGAATATAATTAACAGTGTTCAAAGTGATGATATTTGAATAAATGAAAATGCAAATTGAAAGATATTAAAGTAGTGTTAATAATTATGGTTATAACATGGAGAGTGGTGAATTTCTAATTTTGGATTTGATAAAATAATTAAAAATAGAGTAGTCCCTATATTAGACTTTTAAAAATAAACTGACTTTAACTGAGGGGATGTTTATTACAGAAACCTGTTTGCTGACTTAGAAAAATGCATCTATTTCTATAGAATCAGTTACATTATACCTTAATATTTGGGGAGTTAGATCCTTAAAATTTTACTTCAAGGGTTAAACTTCAGCACTAAAAACATGGTCAAACTTGTTGTTATATAATTTTAGTATTTTAAGTTTGTTTTCCTTTTATCATATAGGATGATAACATCTTCTGGGTTTAAATATAATACTTTAAAATTTGTCAATTGTCATTAATAAGAACACAACTGTCATAATTTTATTCTGGAAAACAAGTCACTAAAAGTTTCTGATTGCTTGAAAAAATACCCTCGAGGCTTTCCAAGGCATTGAAACCATGACACAGATTTGCAGCACAGAGCTGCAAATATATATATATTTAATGACCTGAAGAGCCTTTGATTGTTATTTGACTATTGAATTAGTTACATCATCTTAAAATTACTATTTAAAGAGTACTTATTTGCTTCCTGTGCTAGGGAATGATAACAAATATTGATTGAGTGCCTGCTATTCACCAGTCACTCTGATACATACTTTTATAAACATCTCATTCTTGTCCTTTAGTCTCATGATAATCTTACCAGGTAACTCTCATTGTCTTTATTTTAAGCATGAAAAAGGACTAAAACTAAAACTGTTTCATTCATCTTTGCTAAAGTACCTAACCAAATATTTATTTTATAATAAGTATTCAATAAATAATTGTTGGATAAGTATGTTAATCAGTGTATATTATAAATTCCGTAAGGATGATATCCTTGATGTGCTTGCAGGTTTAAATGAGTAGAAAATCAGAACAGACTAAAAATGTTGATTGGTTGTATTTTTCTTTGGGTTATGTAAATAGCCTAGTTTTCAAATCAGAGGGTGTTAATGTGTCAGGATATTTTTAAAATAGTTAATTTTTTCTCCATTTTCTTCATAAACTGTTGTTCGAGTTTTAAAATTTGCACTGATGGTAAGTGAGCTCTCTTCTAATTTAGTGTTCTGCGATGCTCATTCTAAATTTAATAAACCACAGTATCCTCAGATTAAGCTACTGTGGCAGTTTTATACACTTTAAATTGAAAAGAACCTGCTCAAGGGAGATTACTTTTTCTTCAGCTGGGGTTATTTATAGCCAATATTGGGCTATGGACCCAAATACTACAGAAATATTTCCCCTAATTAACTATTCGAATATAGTTTCCCAAGTATGCTTGCAAATTTCAATTTACTTTGACTACCAAAAGGATGATCTTACAGCTTCGCCAAATTATAGAACGTTAAGCCTGTTGAATATTGCTTCAACACATTTAATCAACTTTACCCTCAAGGAAATACATGCCCGAGTTTCATCACCTAATATCCTGCAGAGAGAACTCACAGGATTTAGGCACAGCTTTTTTTTCTAGTCATCGTTGCTAACTTTCTTCTCTTTAGCTGAGGGGAAAAGATGTTAAGGGCAAGATATTTTCGCATTATATATGAATCAAACTTTAATACTTTAAACACAAGATATCTAGAGGTCAAACTATATAACTTCAAATAACTTCTTGTCTTTTAAATCTTCTTCAGAACCTTTTATGGAAATACCACTTGGGGAATGAATGTAGGTAGGAATGGATGTTTCATAGAGAAAATGCCAGTTCTGAATGTTAAAAACAAAATTATTTCCTCAGACTCGTTCATTTATAGCTAGTACCTAAATAATATGAAGTGTTAAACGTTCAGGATTCTTGCTGTCCTCTGCCATGAATGTACGAATGAGAAAAAACTAATAATTTTGTGAATAATTCTAAATATACTATCATTTGGCTGGTGATGTTCAGAAAAAGGAGGTCCATATTCATATTCGGTTAATATTTAATACCTATTATATGTCAGGCAGTATGCTTGTGTTTTTTCAATGATTGCCATTTGTGTCAAAATCAATGACCAAATATTTTTATTAGATAACTCTCATCTGAACTCATTCAGCTCTGTATCAATTTTTCTGTAGAATTGTGGAGGATTTTTTTTTTTTTTTTTTTTGGAGAGAGGGTAGAGAAAGAAAATATGACAAATTTCTCAAAGATTCAGAATAAAGTTATCTCTTAGTTGTAATGCACGGTTTGGGGACTTCAACCTAGTATTTCTTTAAACACTTGAGAAGAGGTAACGCTACTGTTCAGAAATGTTAGTCTGCCTTTAGCTACTCCTCGAGAACACTTTGAAATAAAGTGTGGGGGCCTGCTCTGGGACAAAGAGATAAATATTTTTAATTTTCAAAAGAAAGTATTAATTTGTATCATATTACCTGCTATTTAAAGCAACTACATGAAACCTCTGTACTTTAAACACCAGACTATAATCTCAATTTCATATAATGTTTGTGATAGTAAAAGACATAAATTAATCCTTATTTGAAAGGACTAGCCCTAGAAACATGTTAAACATTTATTCTCCTCAATTCTTGATGCCTTTCATTTAGATAAATGATTAGAAATCTAAAACCTTGTCTGTATTACCATATTACATAAAATTCCTGCTGAAATGCATTTCAAACAGTAATCTAATACTGTGTTCTTAGTGGACATAAAAAAGGTTAAAATGGTAACTATCTCTGCATACTTTTTATAACTAGAATAATTTGATTATGTAATTCAGAGTACTGTCGTAATGTATTTTTAAAGCATTAGTTAAAATTTCTTTCCTTCTTTTTTTTTTTTTTTTTTTTTGCCAATTGTCAGCATGATTTATTTTTGCCTGGGAATCCAAAAGCTAATATTTGTATTTACTCAGAGAAGCTACCCTGCTGTCAGACTAACTCTTTGCTCTCCTCATCTCTTCTTCTATCATGAGAACTATAGCTTTCAGAGCAAATATGGAACTGGGAGGTCATCTGATCCAGTTTTTGGTTAGCATAGGGGGTAACTGAGGCTTTGAGAGATTAAATGACTGTGCCAAGGATACACAGATAATGAATAACTGAGCTCTGATTGGAATGTAGGCTGTCTGACTTCAAGTTTGATATACTTTTTATTTTAAAGTCTGTTCTCTTACTCAATTTAATAATTTAATTATAATTTGGCCTTTCATTTTAAACGATCTCAAATAGGTTTTGGAAGTGTTTCAGGAGTAATGTGTTGTGGAAACCAAAATATTTTTCAGCCAATTAAAAATGCCATCCAGAAATCTTACAATTAAATCTTGTGTTAACAGAAGACATAAATAATTTTAATTGCTTTTTTACTTAAATTATCATATATTTTAAGTGTCAAAAAATTTGGAGTAAGTAAATTTGTAAGCCACTCTTCATAATAAAAATTTCCAAAAGCAATATGAATAAATACATCTAAACTTTAAGAATTAAATTAGAACACTAGTAAAAAAAAAATAATAAGTGACAGCACCGAATGTTAGAATATAAATTTATTCAGAAACTGGACTGCCTTTACCAGGCCGGCAAGTTAGGACATGGAGTTTAATAAATATTGAATAAAATAAGGAAGAAATGTGAATTTGATGAAGCTTTCTGACAATTAGAGCAATTTATTTCACTATTAACATGACAAGCTCTAAATGGAAATCAGCTATGGATGAAAATGTAATTTTATTGCTTGGTATTCCCAGTGCTATGTAATTAAATAAAGAAATGGGGTGGAGGGGCAAAAGAGTGTCCATGGCTGACTGTTCTAGCAAAGCAATCATCCATCATACAGGAGCTTGCTGCCTCATAGTGCTAAGACGGGGTTGTGAGTTTGTATACAGTCAGAGAGACTTGTGTATATAGAGTCTGTTTGTTTCCTTCTTGAAATACTGCATCTCTAATAGAGGGAAAATAATAGTCTTGCTGGATTAAAAATGTCAAGTACAATTAAATGTTGTATTTTTTTTGGGAGGTGGACATAAATAACAGTTTTTATTTCTTTATATGAAAATCAAATAAAAGCAGAATACTATATATTATCTACCATTGCACATAAACAGGAATCTTAGGTTATTATATTTTTAAAGCATTGAGGCAGGAATGTCATATATAAATGCATGTTTGAGTATAATATTGACAACTTAATTAGCTGTTTGTGCATAAACAGCCGAAGTAAGTATTGTACACGTTTAGCAGATTTACTTATACAAATAGCATTGTGTTCAAATAAATTACTTTAGCATGTCTAAAATACATAGAGGCTATTTTTACAATCATAGTTTCTCAGAATAACCACCTTGATTTTTGAATATATTTCTTTTTGAAATTCATTAAGTTTGTGTACTTGAGTTAACAGACACATTTCTCTTAATGTACAGGGACATGATTAGGAACATAATCTATAATTATATAAATGTTTTAATTGCTTGTGTTTTATTTGTATTTGGTTTTAAAATTTATTTTCATTGACTGTTGGTGTGTAGTTATTTTGTAGTAATATTTTCATTCATAAAAACCATCAAATGAAGTCATAATATTTTACATTCTAATTTCTACTATACTGAGGGATCCTGAAAATGTTTTCAAAATATTAAGGAGTCTTTTTTTTTTTTTTTGCTTTGATTCATCTCATGATAGTTTCCCTTGATAGAGAAAATGCATGACTCTAATATTAAGAATGTGAGGAGTTATACATCCGTACTATAGGTAATGGAAACAGAATTACAAAAATATGGAGTGTATTTTCCTGTACAATCTTGGCCAATTACATATTATTTATTGTTAGAAAAATACTAATAAAATCACCACTAGTGGAATAAAATCATTAAAAATATTAAAATAATTTATACACAGTATTTCACAAAGTGTCTTATTTAGAGTAAGTGCTCACTAAATAGCATGCATTAATGCTGATAGTAGACCAATGAGTTTTTCTTTATTTTGGGAGTACTGGCTCTCCAAAAAGAGTAATGACTTAAGAAAGAGATTTGGTTCTGCTAAATGTGCAAAAATCAAGAAACCTTGGTTATTTTATCTGGTTTCAAAAGAAAGGAGACTGGATTGACCATTATAAAAGAATCAAACATTTGGCATTTATAAGTTGGGCATTCAAAAGTTGCAATAAGTATTTTTCTTTTTTATATGAAGAAAATATTTTAAGTGCTTTGTAAGTATTTTAATGTTAAATTTATACTTCTCTCTCCTTATTAGCTAATTACATATATATACATATATTTGTATATATACATATATATGCATGTAGGCACACACAGTAATGTACACAGACACACATACATACTAACATATACACACAATGCTAAAACTAAGTTACATATTTAGAATTTTTACAGATTCTAATCTTTTATTATATATAAATTAGGTTTTCTTCACATTGCTTATTTTTTATTGTAGGTTTCAGTATTTATTTTCTATTGACACTGTTCTAAAGAATTTTAGCTTTTCTTTAGTTACTAGAAGGGCTCAGGTTCTTGAGTACTAAATATGGAAACCTTACAGTGTGGAAAATGGCCATGTGAATTTTGTGTCAACCTTCTACCCTTGTGGCATCATTAGATTCTGGTCCAGTTCTGATTTATGTCTTGTATGAAAAATCCAAGGCTCATTGAGGTTTTTTCAATAACTTGGCACATTTTGGGCAATTTCTGTGGGAATGGCTAAGAATACTTTTGGACACCTAGATTGATTGGTGGAAATAAGTCTGTAGATATGCTACAGATTAAAAAAAATGTGTTTTTATCAAAGTCAGCACCATTTGCCCAGACGAGCCCAGACACAGGCCAAACTTGTTCTCATGCATGTTGACTTTAGTGTGTGGAAGATTTTTTCCAAGACACTGAACAAAATATTTTTGTTACTAGTTTATTAAAATGTTTCCAAATTCAGGTATAGTTTGGAATGGCAGCGGAAATTGGGAGAGAATTAACTTCACAGGCTTTCCATGATTGGTTCTAAAAGATACATTGCAAACACCTCTACCACCAATCTTTTATAATTTCTTCTTCCACATTCTTCTTGAATTTCGAAACATCCTGAGTTTTGATTCTGCTGAAAGCATCTTTGACCAAATCACATTCTCCACAACAATATTGCTGGAACCTGTATAGTTTGAAATCTCTAGTATCTAACATTGCTTATCATTTCTCTATAGAAATCAAAGCATAAGTATAAAAGAAGAAAGACAGTATATTTTCTACTCTTTGAGTTGAAAAATTATCTATTTTTAACTCATTTTTTTATTACTTTATTTTTCCCATTTCCTTTGTTTCTACTTTTAATCTTGCTTTAGAGTCCATTTCTTCCCTGCACTCCTACTCTGTATTGAATATTTATAAGATCAGGTAAGTGTCTCAGGAAAAACATGGCTTTGTGAAAACAAGAACATGGTTAGTGGCAAAAGCTGGCTCTGATTTCAAACATTTGTCCTTATTTTAAAGCTACTCAATTTCATTCTGAGTAAGAACTCAAAATCAAAAATACTTGATTTGAACTCGTCAAAACTAACTATACTTTGAGAAATGTAGTCACATATTAAAAATTAAACTGTAATTCTAAGATGTATTTAACATTCAGGAAGATGTCCATAAGACTACTCCCCTTTTTTACAAATTTCAGGGCTTAAACAGTATTAAACACCTGCTGGATAAATAGAGCCTGTTCTCAGGATTTACAAAGATCAAGTATCAGTAGAACAAAGTTCCTCCCAACTTGTGAACTTGAGCCTGTTTGAAAGGAATAAATGTCTTTAAAGCTGTGGATAAAGATCCATTCCTATACTGACATGTTCTAGCTGAGGGTATAATCAAATATAGATAATTGGAGTGTTTTGTCAATAAAGTGAAATAGGGCGAAATCCTGAACATCCCTCCTATCTGAAGCTCCCTAATCCATTAAGCACTGGAGGAGATGGCAATATGGAGAAATGCTCACTTTTGCTGAAAGGCATTGCTTTTCCTGCTCTTCCTAGAAATGGCAGTTAAGGATGATGGGATAATTCAGGGTGCTTTTCTGCCTCCTTTCGATCCACTTACCCCTGTAATGCAAATGTGATCTTCCTCCAGCTAAGAAAATAAAAACTGTGTCTTCCTTTCTTCCTCTACTCCTCTTCTTTCCCTATTTTCCCCTCATCTTCCCTTCTTCCTCTTCTACTTCCTTTGTTCTTCTTTCTCCTCCCTGCCTTTCATCTTTTCTTCCTAAACACCTTTTCAGGAGTGAATCTCCTATATTACTTGTTGGGATAAACCATTTTTTATGTTTATACTTAGAAATGATAGCTTTAGAATTAAGGAAAGATAATTCATTTAAATGGAAATGAAATACACACTCGTGTGTTTTCTTAATCGCAATAAGTGCTATCTTAAAATCCTACTAATTACTTAGGCAAATCTAAAATATTTATTCATGTTTTACAGAAGATCATAATATTTTATCCTTTTGGAAGTTCACAGGAGCCATTCATCTGTTTCTTCAATTACAGAAATTATTTGACTTTTGAGATACTGCTTCTCTAATAAAAATGGAGAAGGTGATTGCTTAGAAAATTCTGAAACTCATATTTTGCTAATGTTTTATCACACTGAAATTATATGAGGTAATAAAATGGAGTATAATTCACCTCTTATTTTGATGGCTCATAAATTCAAACATGGAGTTGTGGAAGAAAAGCTGATATACTGCAAGTTTGATTCTGTTATACTGAATAGTGCTAAAGTAGGTGTTATAAAATGAGGAGATTTTATACAAATAGCTTATGTCTATTCTATAGCTTATGTCAGTTTATTATAAAGTACTTGTATTAAATATAATGTCTTTTTATTAGCACATATCTAATAACTCCAGGGAAAGATGTAAAAACTGATGATTTTTCTCAATTTCCTGTGTACCAGGTGATCTAGTTATAATACCCCAGTGAACAATTTCTTGAAGGTAGTATTGGCTTCATAATACAAATGGGTAAACTGAGGTTCACAGCATTTAAGTAACTTGTCCAAGATCACATATCTAGTAAATGGCATAATCAATCTGCCCAAATTTAAATCAGAGGATATTCCCACTACCCCACATTAGCTAATGATTATAAGAGTGTATCAAAAGCAACAAGGCACAGGCCCAATATCTTACATCCTTAGTGACATAGGGTACCCCTGCCAATATTACCCTTGTCAGTAGCATTGCATTTCTTGAATGTCTTTTATCTTAAAAGTTGTATGTGGGTTTTTAACTTTATATTTATATATTTAAAAATAAGATGTGATTTTATTTTTCAAAGCTCAAAACTATATTTACCCTATAAGTTACATGCCTCCTGGGCCACATACTCATTTTTAAGAAGCAGAGAATCATGAAGACATATGGATTCCAGGACCTCTGAGGGAACTTGCATGGGGAAACCGTTAATATTGTTGTCTATACAAACAGTAATGCCTAGTATTGCATGGTGTGTAATCTACGAACCCATGCATTGGTAGTGACAATATTAGATTCCATTATAAAAGTTTCGTCACTGCCTGAGTTCCAACTTTGCCATGTTTACCAAGGTATATTTATCACCTAGCAGGATGACTGGTCAAATTAAATGCCTAGATAATACTAGTTCATTGAATAAACCATTTCAGAGATACATGATATAACACAGATTAAGACAAATTTGTGAGATGTATTACAGTGCTCATATTTTGTTCAGTGAGATATATTGATCTCAAATCTGTAAATCAATTCATTTTACCCTAGTTAAAATTTTCAGGTTATATATTATAGGGAATTGGGATGCACCTAATGAATACATGTGATGTTTAAACTTCTTTTTATTTAACATTGTAAGAAAAAAAAAGAAAAAAGAAGAGCTATAATATATCTGGGGATTTTTCAGATATGAGAGTATAACTGTCATAGATGAAGATATGGTAAGATGAGGGCAGATCCTGGAATTAGGAAAGGAAGGGTTTATAATGTTCTGGAAATGCTAAAAATGCATGTCAATGCAAACTATCTAACAATAATGATCCAGCCAAGTGCTACTTAACTGTCCAAATCTTATAACATAGTTTGTGGGAAACACTTTTAATGGAAGCATATTTTTGTTTAATAAGGGAAATCACTGAAGAAATATTTTGCTTTCCAGACATCCTTTTTGAATCAACGCTGTTGCCTATAAAGTGTCTTTACATTGTGGAGACCTGAGTGAAGCACATGCAGAGATATTGCTGTATTTTCTAAAATTTATTTTTATAATGTCTGAGTGAAGCAGACAGAAGTAGTGAAAGTAGTGTTATTTGCACATCAAAGGAATATGTTTACCCAAGAGTCAAAAACATTAAGATTAGAACCCAGGTTCTGTTAGTCCATGTATAATGGTTCATCTAGGTAGTTCTATCTCCCTTACATTTTGAGCATCTCATGAGATAATGTAGTAGATATGCTTAACTCTGGCACCTTATTTGCAATGATTAAGTGGTCCCCTTCACCCCACCCCCCTTATCACAGGCTTACTGCCATTATTATTATTATTATTTTTTATTTTTTGAGACGGCGTCTCTTACTAGTTGCCCAGGCTGTAGTGCAGTGGCATGATCTTGGCTCACTGCAATCTCTGCCTCCCGGGTTCAAGCGATTCTCTTGCTTCAGCCTCCCAAGTAGCTGGGACTATAGGCATTTGCCACCATGCCCAGCTAATTTTTGTATTTTTTTAAGTAGAGACAGGGATTCAACATGTTGGCCAGGATGGTCCTGATCTCTTGACCTTGTAATCTACCCATCTCTACCTCCCAAAGTGCTGGGATTACAGGCGTGAACCACCGTGCCCGCCTTTAGTCATTATTCAAAACAGTTTTCTTAATATTTTTTGTAGGCTAGGATATTTTATAAATATAATCAAAGTTATGGACATTCTCACAAGAAAAATTCAGGTTTACTAGTCTAGTTAAAATTTTATGGGCACATTTGTGAAGCTCTTGGCTAAAATATGCAAACTCTATGTAACAACATATATATTTTATTTAATAGTCCTATTTATATTAAACTGCTTAGATTGGTTTTATGTGATCGAGAGTGTTTTAAAATGTTAAACCCAAGAGCATGTGAATATGGGTCACATACACAAAATGAAAGAAAGCATAGTGTGCAAGTTGATATTCTCAGGGGACTGTTCAGTAGAAGGGCATGGTGTTAGATATAATTTGTTTATTGACAATCTTCAACAATGGTGCAGTGAACCAGCAAACACCACAAAAGTAATGAATCCTTTCCTCTTTTAAGTAATTATATTTGAACAGTTCAAATTAACCTGTGGTTTGAGGCTACTGCTTGGGTGAACTAATTCGCTGATGTAATGACTTTTCTCATTTTTGCTCCAATGATTTAGGTAAAAAGGGAGGGAGAAATGAAAATGTGGGGATACGAGCTTATATTTTAGTGAAAAGATCTGCTGTTTTCTGTGAGTCACATTTGAAGACTATCTCCAACTGATTTAATGTAGGACAGGGTAAGTTAAAATGTCAAACTTGAAACAAACAAAATTTCTGCCCTGCTATGCAGCAGTATTATGCATAAAACAAACTGAATTGAAAGAGATAGATAGTTTGTGAAAAACTATTATAAAGATTCACCAATCTTTTTCAAACAACAGGCTGCTGTTGGTTGGCTATCAATGCTCATTAGTGCTTGAAATCTGTTTCCAGTGGCCTGCTGCTTATTCTGATGCCTAAGATGGTGATACCATGCTGGCATTATTTGGGCTGTTATTTCTAAATAGTGCTATGTCATTACCTCTGTGTCCCTGCCATTATTTTATATAGATATTCAGTAATGAGTCTCAAAGTAAAATCTCAGGGGAAGGTAGGCAAGATTTCACAGCACCTAGGACAGTTCCTTTTACATAGTCGACACTCAAATAATTGTGGAAGAAATACATGCATTTAATAAGAAAGTATGCATTTTTATATGGTTTCTAAAATAATGAGTACTTTATATACTTTTTCATATTACATATTTGTAAACAACTCAAACCTTCCCATAAACTGTTTCTTAAAATTGAGAAGATAATCATTGCATTCTTCAAAAAGGGATTGGCCAACGAATACCTATATTAGGATTTAATGAACCATAGGTGATTTCAAAATGTATGGCAAAAATAATTGATGTCACTATAAGTTATAATTCTTGCCTTCTTTTTAGTATAGAGAAGCCATGTAGCATGTTGGTCTGATTTGTTAGTCATTTCTTGTATTATTAGCTGTGTGTGATCTGATATATCCCTCACTCTTTTGGTCTGTGAGATGGCAACAGTAATTATAATACCGACCTCACAAATTATAATGAGGGTTAAATGAGATAATTTATATAAAGCCTTTAACTCAGTGACTGACACTTTGAAAAGTGAGCTCACAATAAATATTTTCTATTATTTAATAATTATTATATAGAGAAAAGTATCTCACAATGAAAGAGAACTTGCTATACAAAACATTAGACTATTAAGTTATTTCCAGATGAAGAAAATGACATATACCCCTTTGAAGCAATCATTCCTCCTAGTTTTGAGGACTTCTTAAACTTGAGTTTATTTGATATCTACTATATCTATTAAAATGCTACTCACCTAATTTCTATCTCATCAAAAGAGTCATTTTGCTATTGGGTCTGATTTTGCTGTATCTTGTGGAGGCAGCTCAGCAAAAGAGCATGTTCTTTAATTCCTTTGTTGAAACTCTTAGTAAATGTTTTGCATATGGGAAGGTTCTAAGTGAGGATAATGAGAAAGATTAAAGATGATGGTAGCCTAGACATGAGAGGTAGTGAGTAGGGAAGAAATACTATTGTTTTGCCTACACTGGGCTTCTTGAAAGGGCCCTGCAGACTTGACAGGGGCTGAGGACTAGTTACGATAGTTCCTCGGGGAAAACTATTTTCCAATAAGAAAAGCTACTCGACTTTTTCCTTCTACCGAAGAAAAATGTTCATAGCCACAGAATATTGTTTGGTAATTCCTAACAGCAAAGTTAGAATGTAGCAAATACCCAATTTTTATCTTCTGAATTAGATGATACAGTAAGATAAATCTGTGATTGTATTTGTTCATGATTTAAAGCACATACAAAGCATTTCATTCTATGTAGAAACTGTTCTCTTTTACTAGATGGTATAGAATATGATGGATCTTCAAGCAGCATAAAAGAGCATTAATAAAATTGACAGTGTTCTACCTAGAGCTTTCCAAAATCTCAAAACTGTGTGTGTGTGTGTGTGTGTGTGTGTGTGTGTGTGTGTGTGTATATATATATATAAAATGGAGCTGAATCTAATTGTCTTTTAAGTTCTTTATGGTTTGTTCAATTCCCAAAAGATTCTTCTTAAAAAGAACTATTAGTGAAAACAAGTTATAGTAAGAGAAAAATACATTTTCCTCAATGTTTCACATTTCAAAAGAAACATAATTAATCAGATTTTATCACTGTCTTCCATCTTCAAATAAGGAAATGTTTTTACTTATTTGCTATTTCATTATTTTTATGACTATATTGAACCTACTTTATTTCAAAATTCAAGTATTTTTATATTGAATTTGCCTTTATCAGTTTTTCATGTAGTATTTTAAGGAATTTTGGTGAAAAATATCTTCATAATAAATAATGGACTCATTGCAAATGGTCATTTGACATATACGATCACATTAATTTAAAGTTAGATTTGAGTATGCATATATGCATCCTTTTTCATCATCTTTCTATTTTTTCTGTATTTTCTACTTTATTTGAGATTATTCAAATATTAAACATATTTATCTAAAAGCTGTTTGTAAGAGTTTATTTTTAAATAGCAGGTGATCATATCATGTTTTGTTTGTTCTTTCTTTTTTCATGTCTTTCATTCAGGTTTATTCTTTACAAGATGAAAATATTAGCTTTAGATAAATTATCCCTTTATAAAAAGTGGTATGTGTCTTTTAGTGTTATAACATTTATGACCAAATGAATTATGAATTGTTAGCTTTAAGAAACAGGCAATATTAGATCACATGTATACCATTGATTTAATCCATTTTTATCACAAAGGTTATATTAATTTTTAAAAATGTCATTTTGGCTAGGGATGAGGAACTAGAAATCAAATCGAACAACAAACTGTTCTTTGTTCCAATGAAATGGTTTTTGAACATGTATCATGTCCACCCATTAATTTTAATTGAAAGCTGAAACTTTTTTTCAATAATCTAAAGTGGATTATATATTGCTACCAATTAATTTTAAGGCCACTTCTTATATAAAAATAGTGATCTTATGGATACTTGCATACTCAATTAATGATAGTAGTCCTAAATTTGTACTCAGATGTGAATAATAGCACATTTGCTTTTTTATTATTATAAGTTCTGGGTACATGTGCAGATTGTGCAGGACTGTTACAGAGGTATACACATGCCATGGTGGTTTGCTGCATCCATCCCCCTGTCATCTACATTAGGTATTTCTCCTAATGCTAACCCTCCCCAATTCTCCCACCCCTACTATACCTCCCCAACCCCCCCCCCACCCCCAACAGGCCCTGGCGTGTGATATTCCCCTCCCTGTGTCCATGTGTTCTCATTGTTCAACACCCACTTATAAGTGAGAACATGTGGTGTTTGGTTTTCTCTTCTTGTGTCAGTTTGCTGAGAGTGATGGTTTTCAGTTTCATCCATGTCCCTGCAAAGGACATGAACTCATCCTTTTTTATGGCTTCATAGTACTCCATGGTGTATATGTGTCACATTTTCTTTATCCAGTCTATCATTTATGGGCATTTGGGTTTGTTCAAAGCCTTTGCTGTTGTAAACAGTGCCACAATGAACATATATGTGCATGTGTCTTTATTAGTAGAACAATTTATAATCCTTTGGGTATATACCCAATAATGGGATCGTGGGGTCAAATGGTATTTCTAGTTCTAGATCTTTGAGGAATCGCCACACTGTCTTCCACAATGGTAGAACTAATTTACACTCCCACAAACAGTGTAAAAGCGTTCCTATTTCTCCACATCCTCTCCAGCATCTGTTGTCTCCAGATTTCTTACTGACCACCATTCTAACTGGTGTGAGATAGTATCTCCATGTTGTTTTGATTTGCATTTCTCTAATGACCAGTGATAATGAGCTTTTTTTCATATGTTTGTTGGCTGCATAATAGCACATTTGTAAATTGACTTAAAATTCTGAGATGATGCTTTATCAGACAGGGGTCTTGTATAAAGTAGAGTTTAACCTCAAGAGTTACAAGCCTGATACGGAGAAAACAAGGAACAGTAAAGAAGGATTAGTGGTGTTGGTGAGTCAGTACCACCCTTCAGGCTGACTAGTCCAAGGAGAGTTGAAATCATGAAGGAGAGAGAATCCGGAGGGAGCTATAGTTTTGAGGAATGCAAAGACTTGGGATGGAGTTGGTGGGTGTGCGCTAGCTTCTAATAATGAGTTTGTTCATCAATTTCATGCCCCGGATGCCTTGCTTGCCTCACTCTGGTTCAAGCCTTAGTGAATACCTGAAAGTCTTTGTCCTCTTGCCCTCCAAACTTCTAAGCATTTCCTCAGATTGTCCACATTCAGATGGAAGCCTCCTGAGTTATAACACAAGACAGATAATGGACTGGGGAAGGGAGTGTGCAAATTATCCATTATAGGGGCAGACAGAGAAGAGGATGGAGAGGGTATACTGATTTAATTATGTTCCCTTGAATATATTGTATTTTTATATTCCTCCGAATAGTATATAACCTCGAAATATTTCTTTGTATTACTAAAGAATTGTTATATATGACACTTCAAATTGAATATGTCAGTGTCTTTTTTTCTGGATTAGAAGGAGATGAAATTCTCTCATTGGAAACCACCAACCCTCTGCTTTCTCCTTGGTTACTTTCCTTGTTCCCTTCTATATTTCTCCTGTATTATCCCAGGCACATTTACTGGTAAATAAAGATATGTAGAAAGCTGCAAAGACTCTACAATATCTGTCTGGCCCTCTCTCATGCTTCAATCTTTATCAAGTCTAACCATAGTCTGAATGCTGACCATCATGGTGTTCCCTATGATTGCTAATATATCAGTATAGCTTAAATTTATAAAGTACCTAATATAATGCTGTTTCACCTGTTGAATGGCCAATGAATTAGCTATTGATTGAGTTGTCAAGTGATTAAGAAGTTCTTACAGATAGACAACAGAACTTGATGAATCCTAGGATCATCTAATTGAGAAAACCTAAAAAAAAATTATAAATGAGGAAAACATTCAGTTAACTACATGAAATCTGGCTTTGATTAATGGCTGGTAAAAATTTTATTGCCAGCCAATTTAAATTTTATGTTCACTGCTTTCTGCCTAAAATTCGTTTATTTTTTCTGATTAGAAACAGTGCATATAACATTTAAACCAAAGGTTGTCCAATGTATCATTTGCCTACATCACAGTAATGCAGTTATCATTTACTGTGCAGCTACTATGTACTTGTTACTTTACATATATTATTGCTAAACCTTCTAACATCACTGCAATATCAGTGTGATTCACAAATAGCAAGTAACAGGTATAGTACCATAGAACTAGTAAGCAACAGAACAAGAATTTGAGCTCAGGTTTACTTGACTCTAAAACCCCTCTTCTTTCCTCTGTCTCATTATGTCAGTAATTTGGCATCGTAGTGTACAATAATTTGTGTGTGTATGTGTATGTATATGTGTATGAAAGAGTAAGTAAATGTGTACAAATATTTTTCCATTTAAAACAGAAACATGAAGATGATATAATCAGTGAAAATTCTTTGAGTTGAAGTTTTAAATTTTGAGGTTAAAAAATCTGTGATATTTGAACACAGAAATTTCACTACAGCTGTGTGATCATCATCTATGTCTTCCCTTCATTTTTTTGTGGTTTTGTGTGTCCTGTTTCTTAATGTCTTGAATTTATTTCTTATGGGTGTTTTGAGTAATTTTTTATTAGGTACAGATTGATATTTGAAAGAGTTCTATTATGTAAATAGTGATATTTTAAAAGCAAGAAGTCACCCATGCATTGAGTACATCAATATATCAGACTTTTAATTGACAACTTGCAAGACCTGCTTTTGATTTATAGCTCGATTACAAACTCTGTTTCTGCTTTGCCAATGGAATTGGCAGTATTTTTTCAGTCCAGATGGTGCATTAGCCTTGGCCAGCTGGTTCTCCCCATGCTGCCTCATCACAGGACCATACAGCAAATATTACCACATATGACCCAGTTCAGTAGGTAACATGGCAAAGGCTTCATGCCTGGCTTTGCCCTCAGGGCATATGGAAGTGAACCTGAATGAGATTTATGCATCCAAATTTTACACTCTATCAAACCCTCTACAGTCATTTGCTTTCCTGACTTGACTTTAGAAGCTGTTTCGAATAGGCAAATAGAGCTGTATTATTTATATAGCTGTTTTAAGATTTGGTTATAGTACACTATTTTTAATTCTTAAATTTTATTTTGCTAACTTTAAGACAATTTAAAAATTCTAGACCGCATTAAACATTTTTAAAAAGTAAATTTTAAAGAGTTTTTTTATATTGTAAGTATGGTTTTTGTAGAACAGAATGAAAGAAGCTGTTGCTGACAAATTTGAAAGTGATACAACTTTTAATACAGTGATTGACAATAACTAGTATTTATGGTAATTTACAGATTGAAGTAAATTTTTGTATATATAATTTTGGCATAATTATCATTTTAAGATTTAAGATTAAAAATATTATTAGAGAAAGTGAGATGAAAAAACAACAAAATCAGATTATTTACACCAAATAAAGTCCCTGTTCAAATATATTTAAGATTACTTGGGTAGGCATAGAGACATGAATTTCACACTTTTAGTGTACTTTTTGTTTTATCCCTAATATTTACTATTTTAAATAGAATAAATAGGCAATCCATAAAATGTTTTGCATGTTAGATGCTTCTACCTAGTTTTTCCATTGGATTGAATTGGGTAATAAAACATTGTATTTGTTCCACATTTGTATATTCCTAACAGCAAAATATAAGTAGAACAGAAATGATATCCTTGAAAATGTAGGTTTATTTTATTTATATAATGGTATAGCAATGGTGACTGCAAGAGATAATCTTCATATTACTTGGTAAATTTAATACTGTTGAAGAAAAGATAAATTTTTGTGTTTAGTATTGCTTCTGATTTTCCAAGGGAACTGGTATAGAAAAATACTTTGTTGAATCTGGAGAGAATTCATATTCTCTCTCTCTCTCTACACACACACACACACACACACACACATCATTATCTTAAACACCTCATACACTTATATATGTATAATTTTTTTGTTAAGATGGAGTCTTGTTCTGTCACCCAGGCTGGAGTGCAGTGATGCAGTCTTGGTTCACTGTAACCTCCTCCTTCTGGGTTCAAGCAATTCCCCTGCCTCAGCTTCCTGAGTACCTGGGATTACAGGCATGTGCCACCATAACCAGCTGATTTTTGTGATTTTAATAGAGACAAGGTTTCACTGTTTTGATCAAGCTGTTATTGATCTCTTAGCCTCAAGCAATCTACCTGCCTCAGCCCCACAAAGTGCTGGTATTACAGGCATGAGCCACCGTGCCTGGCCAATATGTATGACTTTTACTCAACTGCATTAGTTAATGTTAATTGAGATGTGAAGAAAATTGTATATGATGATGGTTATTTTGTATAAATTTTTAATAAGATTTGTTGTCTGTGTCAGTTTATGGAAGTTTTTTAGAAGGTGATTTGGAACTATTTTTCTATTATTGAAAGCTACATTAAATTGTGAGATGAGATTTTTATTATGGAGTAATATTTTAAATATATGACTAATAGTTATGATTTTTAAAGTAAATATTTTTCTGACACCCTTTTTATTAATCTTATACAATGGGCAGCTCCCATATGAAAAGTTAAAAAATACTTCTGTGCTTGGAAATATATTTAAGTAGATTTTTTACTTCTTAGGTCTTCATTAATAATTTTTGTCAGATAATGCTTGAATTTTATTTATTTAAAAATTGTTCTACGTTATTATCTAGAGCCACTGTCTGTAGACTAGTTTTTATTTCTAGTTTAGATTGCTTTGTTTTTATAGCTGCTTCTCATTTATACCCATTTATATTTTCATTTATTGGGAGTTACACATTTGTATACTTTTAAGAGTCCTTGGGCCTGTTTATTTTGTGGATTTGATTTCGGTTCACTACCTTGCATTTAAAAACTGAAATAGAAAGCAATCTCTTCTTGTTGAATTTCAGATACATTTTTACTTGACCTATTTATTATTTGTTGATAAATAAGCTTTCAGTGGTTCTCTGGTTTATCTTTTAATTTCACACATAAAGGGTCAAAATGTCTAATAGGTTAAACAACTTTTCACTAACCATTTTGTCTATTCATAATGCAGTGCCATAATCCATAATCCTTTTGCCTTAATGGTCACTGAGAGCATCAACAATGTGAACTGTTTGCTACTGTGTACTTATAATTAAATATGAACTTTTTTGCTGGTTACTCAATTGATTTTGTATTTTTCATAATTTTTTATACTGGTGTGTTTTAGGTCTAAACTAATTTGAGTAGGGGTATTAAGTCCTCTTGATTATGTCATTACTATTTTTATCTATAATTATATCACTAAAGATACTAGAAATTAACAATCGCAATATTAATTCTGAAAATTGGTAGAATTGGAGCATTCAGAGATCATTGAACTAGTAGTGAGGATTCGCTTCTTGTTACACATCTGCCTGCATTAAATTCTGATGTTAAGCAAAATATTCCACATCTCTGAGCCTCATATTTTATTCATAAGCTGAAAAGGTTGGGAAAGATATTTTTTAAACATCTTTCCAATTATTAAAGTTTATCTAAAAATATACTTTAAAAATGTATACAATAATCTTTACATCAGAGGCATTTTTGGCAGCTAGAATTCATAAGTAGAAGTCAGAAGGGATGTTTGATAATGGAGAAAGTTGGATTTTCTGCCTTAAAAATTGTTTCATATTTTCAGAAAAAAAGGAAAAAAAAAGACAAATTAGCTTTTTTTCTGAAATGTTTTTCCAGAATTATAGCTAAAGGCATTAAGGATTATAGTCATTCAACCTCAGTTCTTTCATCTGTATAACAGATATGACCTAATTCACAGTGTAATGATTAATTGTAACAGTCTACAAACTACAAACTACTTTTTTCTGACATTTTTTTCTTCACTACAATTGTTCTGAAAGAGCCTAATGAAATATTTTTGAAAAATAGAGTTAAACATCCTGCATCATTTAAAGATGTTATGAGGACAGTGCTATCAGGAATTTGCTATATAGCCTGTTAAATTTGATTTTTCTGGCTAGGTATTCAATTTAAATTAGTATATGGTTATAAATATTCAGACTTTGTAAGTCAGAAAAAAAAACAAAAATCTATAATGTTTATGAAATGATTATGTTTGAGCACCTGCTTTGTGTCCAGCACTATGCTACAGATGACCTCTAATTAATTTACTTCCATATAAAAGAAAGAAAAAAAATATATATGTCCTGAGATAATGTTTGAAAGAACAAACTAAATGGCACCTGTGATGCAACTACACAATTAAAGCATATTTTATCATCCTTGCACAAATGGGTCTAATTTACCATTAACAACGAAATTAACTTAATTTTAATGCAAATTGTTCACTTTCCATTAAAAAATATTTGGTAAAAAGCCTTTTTAAAATACATGATAGGATTATGCTAAATCTGCTCAAAATATATTCAGCAATATCAACTTATAATTATTGGTTAGAATCATTTGTACCTCTTCTGCTTTATTATTCATTATAGTCTCTAGGAAGTATTGTTGCCATAGGCTATAGGAACACTTACATGGATCTATAGGAAGTGTTGTTTCCTTAACCTTGCTATGGACTGTGTAAAAGCTATTTCAGTGTTAAAAATACTTGGAGAGACATGGATGCTATGACTCGACCTTCACATACTCATGCCTCCTTTGCTGAAGCACAGCTCCTTTTCCTGTAGTAAGTTCCCTACTTTACTGGGCAATGTGTGTTGCTAGAGGCCATATTTGGAAGCAGTAGCCATAGAAAACATACATAAGTGCAGAAATAGTTGCCTTGTCTCTGGGGTCCTGTGTAACTTTTAACTAGATTAATATTTTTACACACTAAAACACACACAATCATTCTGGCTGTGTTTTTCAATCTTGTTCCATTAAACTGTAAGTCGAATGAGAATAGACGTTATTTTTTGATCCTTTGAGTTTGTTTGCTCTTGTACTGCTTGGCATAATGCCTACTATATAGAATATGTTCGTTATTTGTTTTTTACATTGAACAGAATGTCACATATTTTAACTTAAGTAATCCATTATATGACTTCTCTACTTACATATCATGTGCATGTGTACGTGGATGCACACACACACACGAAAAAAATACAGTGTAATATGTGATTTGTGACTTAGTGATTAGTGGCCTGTGACTATAGAAAAAAGCATTGTGCTAGAAAATAAGAGATCTTGTCCCACTGGAACTCTTCCACTAATTAGCTGTGTGCCCTAAGGAGTGTCCCTTCCCTAGGGCACAGAATCTATTGCTATTAAGCAAGAGAGGTTATTTCTAGGATCCCTTCCACTGAAGTCTGTGTCTAGAATTTTTAGTTTACATTCTGAATTTTAAATTTGTAATTCCTTTTACTTTAACATTTTTATGGTAAAGACTAATCCATATATATCACACAATGCTATGTACTACTATGCATATATATATATATATATATATATACACACACACATAGGAGTCGCTGGAACAATACTGGTCTCACAGGGGTAGCTTTGTGGACAGGAAAAAAAGGAAACATAGTGATCTATAGATACCAAAATGAACTTTATTTTATTCCCCACTCTTCTGCCTTTAAAAAAAATAAAACTACATATATTATTTCTATAATTAAAAAAAATACAAATATGGGGATATTAAGGCAGAAACATGCTAATTTAATGCTGGGGAAACAAGTGTGTGTTATATTCCTTTTTTTCCACTAAAAAAGAATGCTAATTTTACTATATAAATTTTTGGCTTTTAAACTTAAAGGTAGCATTTTTATAATAAAGTATTTAGACATCTGCTATAAATAGAGATGTTTTCCTCATATTTTCATATTACCTTTTGAAATTCTGAAAGATTTTGTATCAGTTAAATCTATAAAAGTTGTATTATAGAGAATCTGAATGATATTCAAAACATAGATTTTGGGAAGACATAATTTGAGGATAGTCTGTCCAATTACATTTTTTGTTTCTTCAAAATAATTCTACTTGGGAAAAGTAAGGGAACAAAAAAGCCCTAATAATATTGCTACTTCTTTTCTACCTTAAAATTTTGTTGTAGTGGTTAAATCCCTAGCTACTAACTGCCCTTCCAGTAGCCTAAATTCTGCCCACAGGTACTCATATACAACTACCATTGGGCCCAATTCTGCTGTCCTCCTTCAGGCAAAAACTTTCTTTGACTTTAAACTGTCTCACTCAGGTACTATATTAATAGACACCATAGATACTCAAACACAGTAAATAAAAGTTTACTTGTATAAGTATGGCTGACTCAAGATCTTGAAGTATTGTAACAAAAAACCTATGAAGAGATTTAGGCAATTATAAAATCTAAATCAAATATTTACTAACCAAGAATTTTTCACAAATCCTTCTAGTCTGCTGAATATAACTTCTTTTAGTGAGAGTAATTGCCAAAGTATCAGAAAATCCTATAGTTGTCAAGTATTTGAATCCAGGAGTTCTCTGCTTGCAAAGAATACCAGTTATCAGACTACTGTATGAGTATTTAAAAAATCAGAAAAACAAGAAAAAACAGATTTCAAAGTTAGTACATTAATTTTTGTTTCTTTGAGATGGAGTTTTGCACTTGTAGCCCAGGCTGGAGTGCAATGACATGATCTCGGCTCACTGCAACATCCGCCTCTGGGATTCAAGCGATTCTCTTGCCTCAGCCTCCTGAATAGCTGGGATTACAGTCACCCGCCACCACGCCCAGCTAATTTTTGTATTTTTAGTACAGAAGGGGTTTCACCATGTTGGCAAGGCTGGTCTCGAACCGCTGACCTCATGATCCACCGGCATTGGCCTCTCAAAGTGGTAGGATTACAGGTGTGAGTCACTGCGCCCCGTCTGTATTCATTTTTTTTTTTTAAACTAGGTTCTTCAAATTAGTATTAGTGGAAAGCAACATTTCAAACTACCCCCATTTAATTTATAGTATATGTGAATTATGTAGCCAGGGCTGGCCTTAGGGAAGCTTGGGGAGTAGGTAGTTCTTATCTCAGTTTCTTTCATTCTGGTGTTCTGCTTGGCTGTGTTGTCAGGAGGTTTCTTTTTCTCAGTGTTCTAGGGTTGCCCAAGGCTGTCAGTCTAGTGGCTTACCAGGCTTCATCCTCTTCCTTTTCCAGAACCAAGCCTTTCTCTTTCCTCCCTTTCTATTAATATATAACATCTGCATCTAGAAAAATATCCTTGCATTTGATAGCACAATAGAATAAATGAGATACAAATTGCAAATAAACAGATAGTCTTGGTGGGAAACTCTTTTTAGGTAGGAATATCATTCCCAGGGCCTTAGATCAAGATCTAGAAGCTATAAAGAGTTACAGTGGTGTAACTAAAGAACTTTCTCTTTAGTTCAGCTAAAAATGGGGTTCTGGTCAAACACCAATGAAAAATTAGGCTCACAGACACTTTGAAGGGTGAACAGGGCAGGGTTTATTGGATGAAAAGGGAAAGAAGAATTAGCAGCAAAGCAAGAGTCTCTCTAGCCAGTTTCCCACCTTGCAGATTGAATTTCAGGTTACTACCCAGAAACAGGAGAAACTAGGCTCCTCCCACTGCAAATGGCCTGAGATTCCTGAGGCCCCACCCCAGTGCCCATCCCTCCCAGTGCGCAGGCCTGCTGGAGGATCTGCCAGGGAACCCTTTTTCTTGACTGTCTTAGTAGTAATGACAGTGATAATAATATTAGGTTCATGGTTCCTCAAGCACATTGATATTTTCCTTAGAGCCCTCCTAATATTTTCTCTCTTTGAAACACTAATCTATTCCCATTTTGCGATTGTCCCCTGTGCCTCGTGATACTAGCACTGTGGACACGGAAACCTAGTCTAAACTAGCACAAGCAAAGGGATTTTCTTGACCCACAGAGTCCAGGAACATATTACACTTTAAGCACACATAGATCCAGGGCTGAAACCGTGTCCCATGTCAGCTGGACACTCACTGTCTTAAAATCTCAGCTCTGATTTTCTCTCTTTTAGTCTCATTCTTTTCTTTTTCTAACATTAAGTTTGGGGGTACAAGTGGAGGTTTGTTACACAGGTAATCTTGTGTCACGGAAGTTTGTTGTACAGATTATTTTATCACTCAACTATTAAGCCTAGTGCCTATTAGATATTTTTACTGATCCTCTCCCTCCTTCCATGCTCCACCTTCCGAAAGGCCCCAGTGCCTGTTGTTCCCCTCTATGTGTCCATGTGTTCCCATCATTTAACTCCCACTTATAAGTGAGAACTTACAGTATTTCGTGTTAGTGTGCTCAGGATAATGGCCTCCAGCTCCATCCATGTCCCTGCAAAGGACATGATCTCATTCTTTTTTATTGGCCTCATTCTTAGGCAGTCTTTTCTGGAATTGTGACAGAAAAGGTTCAAAGCACTTATTTTTTCATATTAACAGTTGTGTTTTTATTGCAAAGAGCGTGCCTGTTTCTAGATAGCTCCTATCACTGTTGATAGGGAAATAGGATCATCTCATTGACTAGTGATAAAGCCTGTGGTTACCTCTGTTTTGGGTAGGCAGAGGGATCAGTTCCCAATAATTTTTCCGAGCAGATTCATTAAAAAAAATCCGTTAATAGAAAGGTATTAAAAATCTGTTAATTAAAAGCATGTTCGAGAGGCAAAACTATGGCCACTACTGTTGGTAACAAAACATATGAAAAGTTATACTTACATATGAGTTTCTGTCTTCTCAACTATAGCTCTGAGAGAAACAGGAATTGCTCACTGCTGAATACTCTTACAGGTGTGACTGGCTGGGGTTGGCGTTGCCAGCTAGGGGGAGGAAAAAAAAGGCAGATTTATTAGAGAAAGTATGAAAATACATTGCAAGCATACAACATGTAGCACAACGGAAAAGGGGCTGTCTGCAAGGAGATAAGGGTTATAGGGAAGTTTTATAAGGTCCTTCTGGAGGGGGCTACATAGTGAACGAGGTTGTGCCATTTGGGCTACCTGTGGAGCGAGGTAGTTGTGCCAGCAGGTTGTTTGTGGTTAGTTGTCCCTTAGAACAATTGTTCTCCCCTATTTGGGACTCCTCCCTGCTGAGTGCTTACTTACCAGGACTCCACAAATACCTGGTGCCTCTTGCAATTTAGGATATGTATTAAGAAGTCGTGGCTGGGCATGGTGGCTCACTCCTGTAATACCAGTACTTTGGGAGGCTGAGGGGCAGATCACTTGAGCTCAAGAGTTGGAGACCAGTCTTTGCAATATGGTAGAAGCCCCATCTCTACAAAAAACCCCCAAAAGTTAGCCTGTGTGGTGCCACCGCCTTTAGTCCCAGCTACTTGGGGAACTGAGGCAGGAGAATTGTGTGAACTTAGGAGGTTGAGGCTGCAGTGAGTCGATATTGTCCCATTGCACTTCAGCTGGGTGACAAAGTGAGACCCTGTCTCAAAAAAAAATCAGCGAACATTTAAGTAATCATCTCATTTAATCTGAACAACTTTAATATGCATTTTCTCCATTTTTTAAAGATAAAACTGAGGCCCACGGAGGTTATGCAACCCATCTATATTTATGTATTATATGTGCTGTGACCTGATATAATGCAGAGATGTCTTTTTTAAAACGTTACTGAAGTTGCTTTTATAGATGTTATAAGTGGTACAGAAACTTACGTGGGTCTAGAAACTTTCACGTGTTCACTGAATTTCAAATTCGCTGAATACACTTACTATGAATCACTAAGGTTTCTTGTAGGCACACTTAAAATATTTGTACTGTTTTAAAAAATAATTTCTTTCTGAAGTTGGTTGTATTTTACAATAATAATGTTAATGTTTTAGAAAAGCTTTAGTAAACCATAAGAACCAACGTAATACTAGTTAGCTACCTGTTTTGGAAACAAGTAACCCTAATTTAACATGTACCTCTTTCTTTGAAATCTTGGTCTCAATTAGATTTGAAATGATTATGAGGGGACCCTCAAGGGAGCCAACGTGTAACTCAAGTTGCCCGTTATGATATTTGAATATATCAACGTCGAATAAATGTCTTTAATGCTATGTGAAGGGCAGAAAGATAAACAGTCATATCAAACTCATGCATACAATATTTAGCCAAGCCTTTGACCCAAATCAAAACCTATGTAGAAAGAAATAAGGGACCTATCATCCAAAAAAATTTTTTTGATGTCTATTCCTGGGTATTTTTGAGCCTGATTATTAAAGAATCTAGAGTTACCTAAAATCTATTCTACTCTAATACCAAACTGCATATTGTAGGTATGGCTAGGTATTGATGCAGATTCTTACTTTATAAATTCATACTCAATTTTTGATACTCAATTATTAAATAATTTTTCCTCCTCTTAAACTATTGTAAGACAGTCAGTTTTACCAAACAGAATGTCTGTTATTCACTTTGCATTCCATATATTTGTCATAATCATTGTTTAGGTTCTTAATCCAGGTTGATTCCATAACTAGCATTTGGGAGGATACACATTTTCATTCCTCCACAGATAACTGGCTTACCACCTAACCCATTACTCTATTCAGTGTTCCCCTGAATTTTGTCATTATGGCAAAAGAACTGTATGAAGTTATTAGCAATTTTGGCTACAGTCTCTCTTAGAATGTTTGTTGTCCTGAGGGACTCACAGTAGGCAAAAAAAAAAATAATAATAATAAATAAATAAATAAAATCACAGTTGCCTTTAGCACCCTGTGCTTTCCTGAAATATTGGCTTTGACAAGGCTGCAGGGGTGAGAAATAATTTTGTGTGTGACGGTTTGCACATCATGGATGTCTTTCTGAGTTTATTACCAGAAGGAAATGGAAGAAAGCCATTTTCACCCTTTCCTTTAACCACATGATTATGTGACCATAGTGCTGAATGATTAACTCTGTTTTGGGGAAAGTCTATACTGAGCCTTCATTTATAAACTGGTAGCTGGCACTAATCTGATTGAGTATGCTGATAAAAATATCAGACCACATGGGCTTTCCAAGCTTCTAACTATATCTTACATCTTGTTTTTCTTGTTTTTGGCTATCAAATTACATTAAAGTTATGAGGGAAACCTGTGTGTCTCTGATGCCAGTATCTACTTGCCACTTGAAGGGCTGCATGTCAAGATGCTGTGTCTTATCCCTGTCCAGAAAGTTCATCTTAAAACACCGAGGCTTACTGAAATTCTGCACAATTATTTAGTATTCATAAAGAGCTTTTCCCAGAGGATTCTGCTAGCCATCCCCATCCTGTTATTTGTAAACACCTTTATGCAATGTTTGAAAATGATGTGGTCAGGTTACAAAGGAAAGATAAAATAATTAAGGTGAAGAAATTCATATTTAAGTTATGTTTAGGTATAAGTAAACTTTTTTCCAAAGACAGCAAGCAAATGATGATTATGTATTTCATGCTATGGAATACACAGGCCAAAAGATACTCAAATACTCTGTCAAATACTTTGAAAACATGAGCTAAGTTTAAAGCAGACAGAACATTTGAAGTAGACCACAAATGGAAATGCCCCAGAAATCTTTTATCAATTGGGCCTTATGTTCACTCTTGTAATAAAGAGGCTTTTGGAGTTTATATGCCACAGTCTAATAGGTGACTGCTTAATGGGATTTACATTCACTCAAACAAAATTAGGCTGGTAAAAGACAATGCAACATGCTGTAATGTAAATGGGACTGACTGCAGAATTAAATGTTTGTGGAAACAGGGCAGCAGATCTATCAAGAGCTAATTAGACAGAGAGTTCAGAGGCAGGCTTGGGAGTAAATAGTATCAACAAAGAAAGAAGGAGGGCAAGAATGGACGGAAAAAAAGATCTTTTGTGCAGAGAAGAAAAGGAACTATACAAAAGTTATTTAATTAGAGACTCAGATGGAGTTTCTCCCATGAGAAAAACTTATATTCTTATCTGAACCTGTTGATAATATTACATTGAATAAAAACTGATAAATTGTTGTGTGTCTAAGTGGTTCTTTGTAATAACTGACTTTAATAGCATTCTCTTCACATAGTAGCTGTTCTAGCTATGTTCACTGTACCCAGAAAAAAAATTTTGAATTTTATTTGAAGTCTTTCTCACAGAAAGAAAACACAGAAGTTTTGCCAAAATTTAGAGAGTTTGAGGCTTTAGGAAAGAGAAAGGGTAAAAGTGCCAGTAAACAATAACAGCAAGGAATAAGAACTTTGGATTCATTTTAACTAGCATGTGAACAAACATAATATTAAGTTTTGAAAACTTCAGCTTTCATCTTCACTGTTGTATGTCACTATAGTAACTGTTTTTCAGATAAGCTGTTGTATAGGGAGAGGGATCTAGCCTTTGGTATAGTTAAGAAACCATTTTGATGAAATAAGCCAAATATGCTTGATATTCAAAATAGTAAAGGTTGACTCCTTGATACATTTTATTTTTAACCTCCAATTCAGCATTTAAACCAGCACTGCATGAATCATTTTCCATTAAAAAATAATATTATAGAGTTTAAGTTATTTTAACAAGCTATAAGGGGTGATACATATCCTATTTTGCATGAAAACAAGAGTATATCAGATACATTTCAGGAAATTTTCATATTGCCAATAATACACTTTAAATTAGAACAACCCTTTCAATTTGTCAAGAATTTCTATCTACCTAAGTGGGCTATTGTAAGGATAAAGTGTGCTAATATATGTGATAGTGCTTGGGAAATGTGGGAGCACTGTGCACATTGTATGATATCGTACCAGAATCTTTATGAGAGACTGTTACCATGCTGATGGACATATGGATTTTTAAGTGGCAAGTGTTATATTGAGTAATTAAACCCAGCAGTTCAAGTCAGACAGATTGCTTCTTTGCCTCCTGTACTATACAAACAAAGAATTGTTCTGTGGACATGTTCTAGATTGTTTGTGGTTTGGTTAATCCGTGAAATCCAAGTTCTGCGTTACTGTCAGCAGTTAATGCCCTGAGATTGCTTTATTTTGTAATGAAAAGATCAGTAAGATTAGAATTGTTTTGTCCCTGCCATGGAAATAGACTGAGTATGAATGCCCAGTTTCACTTGGTGGAATTCCAATCTGTCTCTGACCCAAAAATATAGGTGGTATTTGGCAGTTTGTCTACCCACTTGTGACAAAGACATCTATCTTTCCCCATTTGTAAAAGACAGAAACTGGATTGGGTCAGTTTCACAATAGGTATGTTTTGCTTCTGAACATTCTGAACACGTAAGGCAGCATCCTGTTACTTCCAGTGGTATTGTCAAGGTTTCCTAAACTTGGCTAATTACCAGAGTCACCTGGGGGAGCCACTTAAAAATACAAATTCCCAGGCGCTTTCCCTGGAGATTCTGATTCAGTGGGCCTGGGGCAAAGCCAGAAAATTTCAAGTGGCTCTAATGATTATGGAGGTTAGCCAAGCTGGAAAACTACCCATGAAGCGGTATAAAATATATCCCCTTATTTTTGTCCATGATAAATAACAAATATATTGTTTGTCCTTATTAGTCTTGAAATGTTTATGAAATAAATATGATGGACACATTCGAGGTCACTGGGTTACTTCATACAAGTCTAATAATCAAAACAGAGCTTGTATCTTTAGGTCATTATAACCTGAGTTACCTTACGTGCAGTTGTGATAAAGAGAAATTTTTTTTAAAGTGTATTTTTCAAGAGTTTAAAGGCTGAAGTAGCCTGATTGTTATTAACAACTCAGAGACTTAGGTTTTACCCCGAGCTCTGTTGCTAAGTAATTTTTTAACCAAGTTTACAATTATTTTAGCTTTCTGAATTTTATTTTCCTTGTGTATAAAATTAGGGAGTTGAAAAAATGCATATCACTGTGGTGCCTGCCAGGTTAATCTTTTCTGTGGACAGCATCGGGCTATGTAACGAAGTCCAGATGGTAGAATTGTCCACTTCATGGTTATTAGTGACCATAAGAGAACATTTTGATAACCTGAGAGTTTTGGCATTCTCTCAAATATAACTTCTCAGTGGTCAAATTGTTCATTGCAATGTTGGACATGTTATCAAATGATTTTTAAAATATATTTTTATACTCTGGCACAAAATGCTTACTTTTTTTGACTTTTAGTTTTACAAATGTATTGTACATTGAGTGGCATATGTTTTGCAGTCTGGATTAGACAATTGATTTTTACACTTTACAATTCATTGAAGCAGAGTTGCATACATTACCTTGTTACTATTTTGAAAGGTAAATAGGCCTAAAATTCTACTATGTCACACATATAGGCACATAATTTAAATGGATAGAAACATGCTATTGGGTAAATTATGGAAAAATAATATACTAAATTAAGCTCCAGGGTATTTAATGAACCACATAACATGCCATAGAGACTTCAAGGCTTTCAATGCAGAAGTTTTCTAGAAACAATACACTTCAGCTATTTAAATGCTTGCCTTGTAAGGCGAGAACAAGATGGAATGAAATGAAAGAAACCAGAGTGACCCAGATGGCTGGAACACAGAGAGCTAGAACAACTGATGTAAATGAAATGGGCAATCCCGATTACTACAAATAGAAATTTTTTAAAAATGCAAGTTCACAGAAGAATGAACAATTCTGTGAATGATTTTTATTTCTTAAATATCTGTATTTCTGTGAATGATTTTTATTTCTTAAATATCTGTATTTGACTGTTGTGGCATTTGTTTAGAAGGAAGCCTCAGTTTTGTAAGATTTTACATCTTCAGGGAAAACTTTTTACCTATTGCACACCTTTAAAATGTTACACTAATTCCCATAAGATCTCACTTACACATTTTACAAATAAAGTAATTCACATAGTGCTTTAAACATTTTTGGAAAGAGGGAGGCATACTCATCAGATCTTTTAAAGAAAATCAGTTAAATTATATTAATGAAATTAGTAGACTAATGATAATACAGAGAAGAGCAAACTGAGATCTGTGACAGTTTCAGGAGATTTTTGAATTTGCAAATTTTTTTTAGAAAAAGAAAATAAAGAGGGGCTATCAGTATTTCTTAGGGGGAGATATGAAGAACAGTGTTAGTAAATAATTCTTAGAGGAATGTGATTTTACAAAAAAAAATTTCCATATTTTTTCCCTGCTTAATTTCATTAAGTGTCAGAAGATGAAGAGCACAGACAGTATAAAACCAAGTGTGTCAATTCCACTGATCTAGGTTTGGTTCTTCTGATCATGAGAAGGCCACATGCTTACTCTGATCCTCAGTTTCTGATTCCTAAAATGAGAGCTTTGAGTGAGAACATCTCTAGGGTCCTCCTGGTTTTAACAGTTTCCATGACTTTAGTCCATCTTTAGTTTAATTCAATTCATGATGCTTTCCCTTAATTCCCTACATATTTTTCCACTGTGGTTTGCTTCTTTCTGCCAATGATTTCATAGTTCTGGAATCTACTTCAGCATCAGTAAAGTTATCTAACTGTAACATTCCTGATGAAAAATGTTACCTACTTCAGGAAAACAACAACAACAAAACAAGCATAGAAGACATTTGAGGCATGTTCAGGAGCAACTCTTTTTACATCTGAAAGGTGGCTGGTTCAACTTTGGCTTAATTTCTATATAAAAAATTTTAAGATATGGCATATTGATTTTTGCACACTTGACTTTGGGGAAAACTTTATGAATCGCTTTATTCTTCATTAACCTTTCAGCAAGTGGTAAAGATTTTTGCCTTTTTTCTCTAAGATATTTTTAGTGAATTAACCATTCCAAGTGGGGAGATCAGGTGCCCTGACCCAAGGCATTGACAGATAAATTAAATAATGAATTTTCATGTTTTGCCTTAAAAATATGTTGGTTACTAAGGGGGAAAAAAAGAATAAGTATGTTCTACTAGCAAAAATTGCCTATATATCTGACAACTACTATATATTTGAGAGCAACTGCATGGCTGGTTGTTCAAACAGGTAATTGGGTACCACCTTTCATTATTTACTCAGTCTGTGTTGGCATAACATTGTGATTTAGGATTTTATTTTATTTTTCAAATAATTTATCTCCCATCTCCTGGGCAGGTTTTCAAGTTCTTTTTGAAGAAAATTTCTTGACATTGCAATTTAGTTGCAGACATCAAAATTATTCTAGAGTATTTTATTATTGTTTGAAATGAATGAGTTGTATTAGGAGAAATAATTATTTTCTAAAACTTTAGAATGTAATTACATTTCTCTTTCACAGTTAAACATTTTTGGCCTATATGCAGTGACTTTTTATAACCTTTTCTAGGTTAAAGTATTGTCCTTAATTTAAAGACTATCTCTAGAAACTAATGACTTATACCTTCATGAGGTTGCAATTTAATTTTGAAAAGAAATTTCTGTTTCATCACAAACAATAAAAAAGATCAAGTTTCACCAATTTCTTGAAATAAAAGTAAGACTCATGTTGGCATATTTTTTGAAGAAGGATGATCCCACAGGTCTTTTGATTAATTGAAAAAGCAAAAGCTATCTTATAAAATTAATCTGAAGACAAAGTTAGAAAAAAATTGATGGGTTGAGGATAAACAGAAACAAGACACAATGGTCATAGAATTAGCTGTTGAATTATAATGAAAATTTACTGCTTTGATGATAATTATGAGGTATGTGGTAGATTTTCTTTAATTAAGATAGGATTGCTAAGTTACAGAATTATGAATATAAACTGCACCTCCCCTTTTACCCTCTTTTAGTATTCCCATTACAAATAGAAATCAGCAGCATTCTATCATTTGTATGAAGTTTTAAATTTTCATTATGGAATTACAATCATTCAAATAAGCAAATTTCAGTAGAGACTTGCCAAAGTTAGGTAAGATCAGCAGCAAACATTAAATCTGGTATTTGATGCACCTTTTAATTACATTCTGCAAAATTTCTAGAAAGCAAGAGAAATTCAGTTCAAATGGAGACATTCAGTGTAGAGAAATTTCATTAATTCTTCCCCTCCTCTATACTCATAACTCATTATTTATGTAATATTTATGTAAAAACTAAGCAAATTATGTTGCATTAAAAATATACGCACATTTATAATAAATGAGAAAGAATTATTCTGATATGTTTTATTTTAAAATCCTTTCCTTATAAAATCCTTATAAGGATTTTAAAATAAAACATATTAGAATAATTATTTTATTTTTAAAATAATTTTATTTTTTCTTATAAAAAATCCTTGAAATTTAGAATCTGCAACATACGTGCAAAGGAAACCATGCAAAACTTCTATGATCCCTGAAGTACCATTATATACCTTACCTCTGACACAGATCCAAAATAGAGCTAACCAGATGTTATTAGTGATTAATTTTCTGTGTGGGAATGAATGTTAATTGGGATTATAAAGTCACCGATTATGCTAGGAATTGAGGCAAGCTAACCTTTTCCTTCAAATATCGATATATTCATTTTATTAATTTTAGCTTTTTTAAAAGTGAGAATTGCTTTTCTACCTTCATTCTATAGTACTGGCTACCAAATGTGCCTTACATTTTATACAGATTTTAAGATATAATAAAAATAAAGATTTTTTTAAGATATAATAAAAATAAAGATTTTTTTGGTGACTTCCTGATTTCAGCTAGCTTGTGCTTTTGCATAGAAGAGTTACCAAGTATGCAATGGTGAAGAAGTTGAATTTAAATGTAAAATGTCATTTCCTTGCTGGTGCTCCCTAAAATCATTCAGGTCTACTTGGCCCAATGTGATTTTTCTATGTGAAATTCTAAATCTGTGCTGTTGTTTCCCCTTACCGAAAAGACCATAAGGCTTTCATTGTATAAAGACAAAATTTTACCCATCTATCTCCATTTTAGTAGAAGTATAAATTCAATTATGTTTGATAAAGTTAAAAGGAAATCCTCATATTGTCCATTACACAAAAAATAAAATAAAGAACCCTTGTGCTGACAAGTTGGCCCATGAACAGAAGTAAAATGTCGCTTATATTATGGCAATTTCCGCAAATTGCAGCTACCAGTATTTTATGTGTACATTTTATATGGAAATAAAGCAAACAAAACCTCAAACAAAAACAAACAACTTTGTTTCCCTTCATATTTCTTGTTGAAGCATTTCAAGTACAAAACTGTTTATGTCCTAAAAAGGCCAGTCCTATTTAACAATATTAGTGGCAACTGCTGAAATGAGATTTTTTTTCAATCAACAATTGAGAATAAATTATTGTGACATTAATTTTATCCCAGTGAAGTCCATAGTGAAGAAAGGCCATTGTCTAATTTTTTTAAAATTTGTTCCTACTGATATTGCAATAGTTAAAAAGTATATAATTTTTAAAATATAGCCTGAAACATAATAATCCCACTCCTCTGTTTACCTGATTTCCACTATTTATTTAATAAGCATTCCTTCTTCTATTCATTTGGCAAGTATTAAGCACCTACCATGTCCTGTTTTAATATTGAATCTATGTCAACATATAAAGATGAACAAGAAAGACAGGGAATCTTAGTGTCCAGGGAAGAAAAGCAAATAATAAGCATGCAGGCAGTACATAAGAGAGTTTAACACAGTGCTAAGTCTTTTTGATGAGGATTTTTGTGCAAATCTGTGCACATTTGCAAAAACTTTCTTCTCATTGCCCCTTCCCTTTGTGAATGACTAGTCTTCATGGGGAAGTTCTGTCTAAGCCATGTGTCTTACTGGTCTGTTTAATTACCTAATCTATTTTTGCTTAACCCCCGACCTGCTTTGCAAAAGGCATGCCAGGTTAGTCTCTTGAATTGGGAACAAAAATAGTCCATAGCCCTTGAATTTGGGAATAAAAAGAGTTCACAGCTTTGGGTTTATGAATCTGTTATGGTTTGTTATAATGCCTTCATTAACTATATGGGCACTGGAACCACATTAGAGTTGATCCTTGAACAACTGGCTTGAACTCTGTGGGTCTACTTATCTGAGGGTATTTTTCAACAAATATATTTAAAAAATTTGTAGGTTTGCTGAAGTTTGGAAAAACTCAAAAAATCTGCATAGCCTTAGAAATATTAAAAATTAAGAAAAAGTACAGCACACCAAAGGGCCTTGACTCTTTATCCAATTTGCCGGTCTGTGTGTTTTAATTAGACCATTTAGCCCATTTACATTTAAGTTTACTATTGTTACCTGTAAATTTGATCCTGTCATTATGATGCTAGCTGGTTGTTTTGCCTATTAGTTGATGCGGTTTCTTCATAGTGTTGGTGATATTTACAATTTGGTATGTTTTTGCAGTGGCTGGTACTGGTTTTACTTTCCATATTTAGTGCTTTTATCAGGAGCTCCTGTAAGGCAGGCCTGGTGGTGACAAAGTCTATCAGCATTTGCCTGTCTGTAAAGGATTTTATTTTTCCTTCTCTTATGAAGCTTAGTTTGGCTGGATATTAAATTCTGGGTTGAAAATTCTTTTCTTAAAGAATGCTGAATATTAGCCCCCACTCTATTCTGGCTTGTAGGGTTTCTGCAGAGAGATCCAGTGTTAGTCTGATGTGCTTCCCTTTGTGGGTAACCTGATGTTTCTCTCTTGCTGCACTTAATATTTTTTCCTTAATTTCAACCTTGGTGAATTTGACGATTATGTGTCTTGGAGTTGCTCTTCTTGAGGAGTACCTTTGTGGTGTTCTCTGTATTCCCTGAGTTTGAATGTTGGCCAGTCTTGCTAGGTTGGGGAAGTTCTCATGGATAATATCCTGAAGAGTATTTTTCAAGTTAGTTCCATTCTCCCAATCACTTTCAGGTACACCAAACAAACATAGGTTTTGTCTTTTCATATAGTCCAATATCTCCTGGAGGTTTTGTTTGTTCCTTCTCATTCTGTTTTTCTAATCTGGTCTTCATGCTTCATTTCATTAAGTTGGTCTTCAATCTCTGATATCTTTTCTTCTGCTTGATTGATTCAGCTATTGATACTTGTGTATGCTTCACAAAGTTCCTGTGTTGTTTATTCAGGTGACCCATCTTATGTGCAAAGACACAAATAGGCTTAAAATAAAGGGATGGAGGATTATTTACCAAGCAAATGAGAAGAAAAAAAAAAGCAAGGGTCACACTCTGCTAAAACAAATTTTAAATCAACAAAGATCAAAAAAGACAAAGAAGGGCACATTACATAATGGTAAAGGGATCAATGCCACAAGAAGAACTAACTGTTCTAAATATATATACACCTGATATAGGAGCACCGAGATTCATAAAGTAAGTTCTTAAAGACCTACAAAGAGACTTAGACTCCCACAAAATAATAATAAGAGATTTTAACACCCCACTATCAATATTAGACAGATCAACAAAACAGAAAATTAACAAGGATATTCAGGACCTGAACTCAGCTCTCAACCAAGCAGACCTAAGAGACATCTATAGAACTTTCCACCCCAAATCAGCAGAATATACGTTCTTCTCAGCACCACATCACACTTATTCTAAAATTGACCACAGAATTGGAAGTAAAACATTCCTCAGCAAATGCAAACAAACAAACAACAACAACAAAAAAAAACGGAAGTCCTAACAGTCTTTTAGACCACAGTGCAATTAAATTAGAACTCAGGATTAAGAAACTCACTCAAAACCGCACAACGTGGAAACTGAACAACCTGCTCCTGAATGAATACTGGGTAAATAACGAATTTAAGACAGAAATAAATAAGTTCTTTAAAACCAATGAGAACAAAGACAACATACCAGAATCTCTGGGACACAGCCAAGGCAGTGTTTAGAGGGAAACTGATAGCTCTACATGCCCAGAGGAGAAAGCAGGAAAGATCTAAAATTGATACCCTAACATAACAATTAAAAGAACTGGAGAAGAAAGAGAAAACACATTCAAAAGCTAGAAGAAGACAAGAAATAACTAAGATCAGAGCAGAACTGAAGGAGATGGAAACACGAAAATCCCTTCAAAAAATAAGTGAATTCAGGAGTTGGTTTTTTGAAAAGATTAATAAAGTAGACTGCTAGCAAGACTAATAAAGAAGAAAAGAGAGAATAATCAAATAGACACAATAAAAAATAACAAAGGGGGTGTCAACACTGACAGAAATATAAATTACCATCAGAATACTATAAACACTTTTATGTGAATAAACTAGAAAATCTAAAAGAAATCGCTAAATTCCTGGACACATGCACCCGCCCAAGACTAAATCAGAAAGAAGTCAAATCCCTGAATGGACCAATTACCAGTTCTGAAATTGAAGCAGTGATTAATAGCCTACCAACCAAAAAAAGCCCAGGACCAGATAGATTCACAACCAAATTATACCAGAGGTACAAAGAGGAGCTGGTACCATTCCTTTTGAAACTACTTCAAACGATAGAAAAATAATGACTTCTCCCTAACTCATTTTATGAGGCCAGCATCATTCTGATATCAAAACCTGGCAAAGACACAACAAAACAAGAAAATTTCAGACCAGTATCCCTGATGAACATTGATGCAAAAATCTTCAATAAAATACTGGCAAACTAAATGCAGCAGCATATCAGAAAGCTTATCCACCACAATTAAGTTGGCTTCATCCCTGGGATGCAAGGCTGGTTCAACAGATGCAGATCAATAAATGTAATCCATCACATAAACAGAACCAATGACAAAAACCACATGTTCATCTCAATAGCTGCAGAAGAGGCCTTTGATAAAATTCAACACCCCTTCATGCCAAAAACTCTTAATAAGCTAGGTATTGATGGAACATATCTCAAAATAATAGAAGCTATTTATGACAACACAGTCAATATCATACTTAATGGGCAAAAGCTGGAAGCATTCCCTTTGAAAACTGGCACAAGACAGGGATGCCCTCTTTCACCACTCCTAGTCAGTATAGTATTAAAAGTTCTGAACAGGGCTGTCAGGCAAGAGGAAGAAATAAAGCGTATTCAAATATGAAGAGAGGAAGTCAAATTGTCTCTGTTTGCAGATGACATGATTGTATATTTAGAAAACGCCATCGTCTCAGCCCAAAATCTCCTTAATCTGATAAACAACTTGAGTAAAGTCTCAGGATACAAAATCAATGTGCAAAAATCACAAGCATTCCTATACACCAGTAACAGACAAACAGAAAGCCAAATCACGAGTGAACTCCCATTCAGAATTGCTACAAACGGAATAAAATACCTAAGAATACAACTTACAAGGAATGTGAAGGACCTCTTCAAGGAGAACTACAAACCACTGCTCAAGGAAAGAAGAGAGGACAAAACAAATGGAAAAACATTCCATGCTCATGGATAGGAAGAATCAATATCATGAAAACGACCACACTGCCCAAAGTAATTTATAGATTCAGTGCATCAAGCTACTATTGACTTTCTTCACAGAATTAGAAAAAAATACTTTAAATTTTCTACTGAACCAAAAAAGATCCCATATAGTCAAGAAAATCCTAAGGAAAAAAAAAAAAAAGCTGGAGACAACCTGCTACCTGACTTCAAAATATGCTACAAGGCTACGTATCCAAAATAGCTTGGTACTTGTACTGTTATCAAAACAGATATATAGAACAATGGAACAGAACAGAGGCCTTGGAAATAATGCCACACATCTACAACCATCTGATCTTTGATAGACCTGATAAAAACAAGCAATGGGGAAAGGATTCCATATTTAATAAATGGTGTTGGGAAAACTGGCTAACCATAAGCAGAAAACTGAAACTGAACCCCTTCCTTAACAATTGATAGAAAAATTAACTCAAGATGGATTAAAGACTTAAACGTAAACCTAAAACCATAAAAACCCTAGAAGAAAACCTAGGCAATACCATTCAGGGCATAGGCATGGGCAAAGACTTCATGACTAAAACACCAAAAGCAATGGCAACCAAAGCCAAAATTGACAAATGGGATCTAAAGAGCTTCTGCACAACAAAGGAAACTATCATCAGAGTGAACAGGCAACCTACAGAATGGGAGAAAATTTTTGTAATTTATCCATCTGACAAAGGGTTAATATCCAGAATCTACAAGGAATTTCAACAACTTTACAAGAAAAAAACAACCCCAATAAAAAGCGAGCAAAGGATATGAACAGATGCGTTTCAAAAGAAGGCACTTATGCAGCTAACAAACATGAAAAGAGGCTCATGCTAACTGATCATTAGAAAACTGCAAATCAAAACCACAATGAAATACCATCTCACACCAGTTAGAATATCTACCATTAAAAAGTCAAGAAACGACAGATGCTGGAGAGGATGTGCAGATATAGGAATGCTTTTACACTGTTGGTGGGAGTATAAATTTATTCAACTGTTGTGGAAGACAGTGTGGCGATTCCTCAAAAATATAGAACCAGAAATACCATTTGACCCAGCAATTCCATTACTGGGTATATACCCAAATGATTATAAGTCATCCTACTGTAAAGACACATGCACAGCTGGGTGAGTGGCACATGTCTATGATCCCAGCACTTTGGGAGGCTGAAGTGGGTGGATTATGAGGTCAGGAGATCGAGACTATCCTGGCCAACATGGTAAAATCCTGTTTCTACTAAAAATGCAAAAAAGTTACTTGGTGTGGTGACGTGTGCCTGTAGTCCCAGCTGCTTGGAAGGCTGAGCCAGGAGGATTGATTGAACCCAAGAGACAGAGGTTGCAGTACAGAAAGATCATGCCATTGCACTCCAGCCTGGTGACAGAGCGAGACTCTGTCTGAAAAAAAAGACACACGCACACATATGTTTGTTGCAGCACTGTTCACCATAGCAAAGGCTTGGAACCAACCCAAATGCCCATCAATGATCAACTGGATAAGGAAAATTGTGGCATATATATACCATGGAATACTATGCAGCCATAAAGAAGGGTCATGTCCTTTGTGGGGACATGGATGAAGCTGGAAACCATCATTCTCAGCAAACTAACACAGGAACAGAAAACCAAACACTGCATGTTCTTACTCATAAGTGAGAGTTGAACAATGAGATCACAGGGACACAGGGAGGGGGACATCACTCATTGGGTCGTGTCAGGGGATTGGGGGCTAGGGGAGGGATAGCATTAGGAGAAATACTTAATGTAGATAATGTGTTGATGGTTGCAGCAAACCACCATGACACGTGAAACCTATGTAACAAACGTTCTGCACATGTATCCCAGAATGCAAAGTATAATTTAAAAATTAAGAGAAAGTTAAGTATGTCATAAATGCATAAAGTATTGTATATACTAGTATATTTTCTCATTTACAACCATAAAATATACACAAACCTATTATAAGAAGTTAACATTTATTAAAACTTATGCACAGTAATGCTTGCCAGCCATACGTAGTGTTATTTGCAGTTGAGAGAAATACAAACTAATGTGAAGGTGCCATATTCAATCATAATTACATAAAATTAACTGTATTACATACTGCATTACTGTATTAATTTTACAGCCACCTCTAATTACTTTTGTGGTGAGCTTAGTGATGTGCATATCCACGTAAAACGCCTTGTGATGCCAATCATCTCAGCATGAGCAGATCATCTCCCGATAAATTGTGGATGTCAGTAAAAAGTGATCTCTTACAGTTCTCCTGTATTGTTCATTGTGTTTAGTGCAATACCGTAAACCTTGAGTAACACCATGGGACCCATAGAAAATGTCACTAGTGATGCTGGAAGTGCTCTCAAGAAGCAGAGAAATGTCTTAACATTACAAGAAAAAGTTGAATTGCTTGATGTTTGCTGTAGATTGAGGTTTGCAACCACAGTTACTTGATATTTCAGACCTGAGTCATCTTGTAAACAGGCAATATAAACTTACAGTATTGATACAGTACAGTACTATAAATCTATTTTCCCCTCGTGATTTTCTTAATAACATTTTCTTTAGCTTACTTTATTATAAGAATATAGTATATAACACATGTAATATGCAAAATATGTGTTAATCTACTGTTTATGTTATCAATAAGGCTTCCAGTGAACAGTAGGCTATTAGTTAAGCTCTGGGGAGTCAAAAGTTATACTCATGTTTTCTACTGCACAGGGGTCAGTACCTCTAACGCCCATGTTGTTCAAAGGTAAATGTACTTAAGTGTAGATCCTGCCTCTACCACTTCCTTGCTATGTGACCTCTGACAAGTGAGTGAACCTTTTCTGTGGCTCATTTCTTCATTTGATTTTAAAATCCTCTCCTTACAAAGATGTGAAGTTGCTAATCTGCCACATACATGTGAAGGAAACCATCCAAAACTTTTCTGATCCCTGAAGTATTATTATATACTTTACCTCTGACACAGATCCAAAATAGGGCTAACCAAATGTTATTAGTGATTAATTTCTTTTGTGGGCATGAATGTTACTTTATGATAAGGATTTCTTCATCTTTAAAATATGGGTACTAATATTATGGCCTGCCAATGTGATTTTACGGGCATTGGATGCATGTAAACCATGTGGGTCAATGAATAGCTGGCTTGTAGTAAGTGTTATTAGGGTGTTTGCTATTACTATCTGGGCTTTTCTTAAGCCATGGGTTCACAAATAACTGCGGAGTGCTTCTGCAAGCATTTTTAACATTATCAATTAGTCAGAAGTAAAGAAAATTCAGTGTATTGAATAAATAATATTACTGACTTCCTATTTATCAATGAATGTGGGCTATCAAATTATATAAGATTTATAATTGGATAATAAAAAATACACTTTAAATACTTCACATGATACTCTTACATGTAAAGATACTATTTTCTGGGTGAAAAACTATGAATAAAGCTAACTTTCTCATGTTACTGTAATGTTAGCCACTAAGTAATATATCTGGAGTGGCAAATTATGTTCTTTCTTTTTCCAGAAATGGTGAAAGAAAGAATACTATGCTGATCAGAAGATCACTTACTCAAAGTTGTAATAGTGGCCCTCCTCAGTGAGTAAACATATATAAATATTTCAATAAACAGTGTGTACCCTTACATAAATATGTTGGCCATCCTAACTTGCCAAGTAAGTGAAATGTAGTGGGTTTTTATAGTAGGTATATTTATATAATAATAGAAAAAATTCAATTATATTTAACTGCTGATTTTTAAAGTAAAACATACTATGTTCAAATATTTAATATATTTGAAATAAATAATGAATCTAATTCAATTGAGTTTTATCCTAGTTTCATATAAAGAAATAGAAAATATTAATATGTAATTTAAAAAAAAGTATCTTTCTACCCCAAAAAGCATATTTGATCTCATAATTTTATAGATTATTTAATCAAGTCTTGAAACTTGCATTACCGGTATGATTCAAACTGATACATGAGTCAGACTATGTATTCCTAATAGCTTAATCCATAGCATTCTTTTCTCTTGCTTACATTATAGTCTGATGCTATATTATAGTCTGATGCTATATTTTTTTTTGTCATTGGAATTTTTTTCTTAATTTTTATTTTCGAACTTACAGTAAACAAGTCACTTAAATTGTCAAAAGAACAGCAATTTTACACAAGGAAAAGCACACACACCAAGGCAAAATACAACAGCATTCGGGTCTATAGGTTGCAGTGGTGCTGGTGCCGGAGGGAATATCCAGGGAGTTCCAGTGCCCACCAGGGAGCCCAGGTCCACAGAGGGCCCTGGGGCTGGAGGGAGGCCGCCCACACTCCCAGCCCATCACCTGCCTCAAAGCACTCCCTTCAGGCATCTGAAGAGGGAAAGCCCATTTGTCTTCCTGTGAAACACTGAAAGGACAGCCAGCATCTCCAAAATGCGGGCTATTTTAAATACACTGGTGTGAATGGGTTTTTTTTTGGGGAGGAGTCACCCGGGGGTCCCTTAGGGGTCAGATCCACTTTTTCACAAATAAATGTACACACACACACACATATTCATAAAGAAACATTGGAAAAATAACATTCTTTTAACCTATTTTATTAGTTAGTATCTGTTTTTCCTATTTTATTACTGTCTAGTATATCCACAAATATAGCTTTATAACCCAAAAGAATTTTGACCCATTTATTAGTGATTATTAACTCGTGATACACAGTGACAATATTTATCTCTCATCAGTTTTCTCAAACATAATCTTGTTTTGAGAATTTTTTCTTGGAAGCCTTTTCTCACTTGCCTTTCAAAACTTTTTTCAGAAGGAGTAGAGATGTTATTATATCACTTTTTGTTTAAAAAAACTTTAGTATATTCTATTATATACTTCATTAATATAGGCCATCTCGATTACTTCTATTTCCTATTTTGGGAGCCTCTCTAATATATTCTTAGTCTCATCGGAATATATCTGACCTGTATTCCATTGTTTTAGGTTCTTTTTGGATAATTTAGACTGACCTGGTATTCTAATTTATTTTAAAGGCTATAGTAGTAAATTCATTCACTGTCTGAAAAAAGATAGGTTGTCCACTGCCTAGTGCATGCAGAGAAATTTTGCCAAATTTATCTATCAGACACCAAGTCTTTACTGAACACCCCTTATTGCATATCATGTAGCATTAATATGTATTGTATAGAACACAAATGTGAAAAAAACATACAAATCCCTTGCTCAAGGAGTTCATAATATAATTGCAAAACAAGGTGTGCTTCAACCTATTATAATAAAAGCAGGTCTTGTTAAGTATGCTTATAACAGATAAGTAAGTGTTGCTGGAGTTCTGAGGAGGAATGGAATGCTTCTCACGGAGTTAGTGAGACAAGGATTCATGGGAAAAGACAAATAGATATAAGATGGGCATCACATGATGAATAGCGTTTGACATATACAGCATTTTCAAATAAAGGAATACCATGGTCAAATGTTTAAAGGCACATAAGTATGTCACATGTAGCAAGAACAGTTACCTATGTTCAGCTTTTTGAAAAACGGGATGTAGGAATCATGGTGATGAAAGATACGGGTAACAAAATTTCTTTGTAGCCAATCATGGAAATATCTTCTGCATGCCAAACCAATTTTATAAATAGTACTTTTTTAGACATCAAGTCATTCCTGAATTTTTGTTTGTTCATTTTGACATTATTGATTAATATAATTTAGATTTGCCTTATAGATAGGTAGTGTTAAATCAAGGGCATATTGGCAAATACTGAGGTTCAATGCTGTGAAAACCGGGAGAGGTTCTGTTTTCACATTCTAAAGCTTCTGCCTCAGGCACAGATCTTTAAAAAAAATTTAATTGGCGACTAGTTAATCTTAATCCTTATAAAAGAACTGAACTCTTAAGTTGGCTAGATAACCTCATTTTAAAATATGAAAAATACTAAAATTTATCTTTGCTAAACTTCTAGAGCAGCTTGCCTTTGCATTTCTTAACTTGGCTCCTGCTCCCTCTAAAGCAGAATGTAGGTATATATCAACCTGGCAAGAGTCTCCTCAAACTTCCTGGGGTATTATTATCAAATCTATCTGGAGGAATTCCAGTTCTAAATGTGGAGTTCATATTTGTGAGATAAATAGCAGGCTTTTATCAGCAGCCTACTGGGAAGTGACCTCTTGATTTCCACTTGCTTTTCAGAACAGGAAAGATGCATTGACAATTGTAAACAAAAATCATTTTAGAAAGTATACATAGCCCATAGTAATGTTTTCCAATCACAGAGACTAGTATTTTGCTTTGTGATTTTGAAAGAGTAATTTTAACAGAGAAAAAAATATTTAAATTACTGATAAGTCTTGAAATTTATTAACATAAAATGAAATTTGCCTTTCTGATAATTTTTGGCATCATTTTTCAGAAAGACATTCTGAAAGTTGTAGATAAAAGTACTATACACATGGTTTAGATAAGACCAAATATGAAAAAATACTTTCCTAACCCATTTTCTACCAACCTAAGTGTCACTTTTGTATAAGCATTGTAAGATATTGAAGTAATGAAAAAGAGCTAGTATTGCTAGCAATCAGATCACCTTTCCCTCTTCCTTCCCTTAACAAATATTTACTTGTTCTGCCAGGCATTATAACAATGCTGAAAGTCTGAGTCAGGTATTGCCTCTGTCATCATAGATTTTTCATTCTGTAATCAAAAGGCTTAAGTAGATAAATTCACAAGTTTTTAAATGTTAATTATGTATTAAGATAACTGCTCAAGAAAATAAATAGGGTACTAGAATATGGTGAGAATTGTGGGTATCAATTACTGCATACCAGAGCACTGCAAAACTCATTGGCTTAAAACAATTTATAACAACAGAATTTTATCTCATTTTTTTGGGACAGATATTGGGCAGGTCACAGTGTGGATAGCATGCCTCTGTTCCATGATGTCTAGGGTTTCCACTGAAATGATTGAATAGCCCAGGGCTGGAAAGCTGAAAAGTAGTCAGGTCTTTCTGTTTCTCTCCTCCTCTCTCAATAGTTCTCTCTCAATCATTCTCTCTCTCTCAATTTCCCTCCCTTTCTATCTCCTTGAACAAACCTTTCCAAATAGCGAGCATGAGCTTTCTTACATGAGAGCTTCAGGGAAATCAGACTTCTTACATGATGGTTTAGTGCTCCAAGAGTAAATATTTTAAGGCCAAAAACCAGAAAGTTCCAGGTCTCTTAAAGGTTAGGCTAGAAGAACTGGCGTAGTGTCCTTTCTGGCAACTCACTTTTGGTCAAGATGCAGCCCAGATTCAAATATTGACTCCTTTAATATTTTTCAATGGGAGAAGTATCAAAGAATTTCCAATCATGTTGAATCTGCCATAGAAAGTAAATGGTGGGAGGAGGAATCAGTGAGGGAATGTGATGTAAAGAAGATATGTTCACTGAGGAGTAAAGAATGAAAATCTGTCATTTTAAGTTTCTTAAAATCTGTCCATTTTAAGTTTCTTACCATATACTAACATTTTTCCTCTAATGTCATAATCTTTATTTTGTTTTTCAATACTTTTTCACCACATCTGCATTTTGATCATCAGAAGTGGCAGCATTATCTTTAAAGTTTTATTGCATATTATTGAAGAAAGTTCTGACACAAATTATAAAAATTCTGTTTCTTTTACCATCACAGGTAAATCTGATAAATGCAGCTTCAGAGGAGCAAATGATACAACTCCTTAGTCACTTTATGGAATTTCTGACACAGAATAGTTTTCTTAGTTTCTATGCTATAGTCACTAAAGATACACACATCAAGGAAAAAACAACTGCAGAGGAAGCTGGCAGAAATATTGAATTTTTTTTTTGATATGATACTTAGAGGCACTTGGTGTTATGGAGTCTAATTATGGGCAGAGAATAAAGGAGTGTACATACCACAGAAGCACAAAACAAGGCAAAGAGTAGAGTATGAATCAGTGAACACACAATTGGGCTTAGCATGTAAAAGTTGTGATATTTCTTCCTCACACTTCCATGTCTATTCATAAAGTAGAAAGAAACTAGACTTGAATATTACCATTCTTGACTCTAGGTCTTTGCATCTCATTATATCAACACTCGAGACACAAAAACTTATAATTCTTCATCCCATGTTTATTTCTATGGCCATAGCTATCTCTAAGTATTTAACCTGATTACATTTAATTTTAAATTGAGTACATATAATTGCACAAATAATATCTAAGGGCAGATATCTAGACTGTAAGTATTACAAGACTCCTTTATATCAGTTGATAGCATATCCACATGCTTTTGATAGATGTGAATCATGCAAATCAGCTGGCTTTCCCCACACATGAATAAGTGTCAACACACATGGATAGAACTGCCTTCTGAATTTTTTATGCCATCAGAGTGTGAATTGAGTCTCCTCAGCACAAAGCATGTTCATTGATCTACTCTACTGTCTTTCTGATTTCTCACTGGCATCTAGCTTCCTGAGGATATGAGTAAATGCATTAAGGTGGATGAGTAGTCAGTGTAATTCCTGTCTGCACAACTGAATCACAGCAACATTAAAAGGGCAAGTAACCTTTTTGAACTATAGAAATGTATGTAGCTGTATGGTGATAGGTCTCCATTGTTTCTGGGCATTTCTACTCTCTTGATTACTCATTTGTGTTGATTTCCCATTGCTTGTTATGTGCATTATTTAACTTAAATGATTTTAAAACTATTTTTTCTTTTTGTCTATATTTTAAGTTGTTATATTACTGTAAAAGGGTGAAAACGCTAATGGATTTTTGAAAAGATAGAAGTTAGACTCCCTACAATTATTTTGAGTACTACTAGTGTTTCCTTCTGGCATGACAGTTCAATAAAAAAGGAACAAATTGTGACAATGCACATAATTTATAATGCTATATAGAAAAAAATTTCAACTCAGCATCCCTTCTAGTTCATGAGAAGAGAGCAGGACTTGGCAAACTATTACCCAAGGATTAAATCTGGCTCACCACCTGTTTTTATAAATAACGTTTTATTGGAACACAGCCACAATCATTTGTTTATTATCTATGACTGCTTTCCTGCATGTAGATTTGAGCATTTATGACAGATACTATATGGCCTGGTAAGCTCAAACTACTTGCTATTCAAAACCTTGCAGAAGTTTCTTGACCCTTGAAATAGAGAATGAAATGCATATGTGAATTAACTTAGAAAATGTTTGTACTTTATCCTTTCAAAGACACAATTCTTTCATTAGCTCTGTCCCTGCATATTTTGATAGAAATGCTAATACATAGATATTTGTATATTTATATTGAACCGTGATAGGCACAGATATACAAAAAGTAATGTTTCAAAGAGCTTCAAGAAACTTTTTTTTTTTTTTTTTTTGAGACAGAGTTTTGCTCTCATTACCCAGGCTGGAGTGCAATGGCGCAATCTCGGCTCACTGCAACCTCCGCCTCCTGGGTTCAAGCAATTCTCCTGCCTCAGCCTCCCAAGTAGTTAGGACTACAGGCATGTGCCACCATGCCCAGCTAGTTTTTGCATTTTTAGTAGAGACGGGGTTTCACCATGTTGACCAGGATGGTCTCAATCTCTTGACCTCGTGATCCACCCACCTCAGCCTCCCAAAGTGCTGGGATTATAGGCGTGAGCCACCGCGCCCTGCCAAAGCTGCAAGAAACTTTACATGATTTTGTTCCCATTAAGATCTTGATTTTTGTGCTATTAAATTTTTTTTTTTTTTTTTTTTTGACGGAGTTTCACTCATGTTACCCAGGCTGGAGTGCAATGGCGCGATCTTGGCTCACCGCAACCTCCGCCTCCTGGGTCCAGGCAACTCTCCTGCCTCAGCCTCCTGAGTAGCTGGGATTACAGGCACGCACCACCATGCCCAGCTAATTTTTTTGTATTTTTAGTAGAGACAGGGTTTCACCATGTTGACCAGGATGGTCTCGATCTCTTGACCTCGTGATCCACCCGCCTCGGCCTCCCAAAGTGCTGGGATTACAGGCTTGAGCCACCGCGCCTGGCCGCTATTAAATTTTTTATCTCACTCTTCTTAAAATCTGTCATTTCTATCTCATTAAATCTGAGTATCTAAATTGAAAGTATAATCAAAACAATTTCTATTCTTGACAATTTCAGACTGTCATCCAGAGAACTGCAGTAAAATATCTTGGCCACATGCTAACCTCAGGAAAACTTTTCTGCTCCCCCTCCCAAACCCCTCAGCTTATGTGAGATAACATTTGTGGTTCCTGCCCTCTGCTAGAGAAAGCAAACTAGAAATTGCATCAGGCATTTGATATAGTGGTGATGTTTAAGCCTTCTCTGCTAAAAAGATTTGTTCTGTATTGGGCATAGCACTCTGTTGATATTTAGATATTATAATTAAGATTGCCTTGTCTTGTGACATGGTCGTCCCCAAAATATCCCTGATCTACTGATAATTACCTAATATGATAAATAGATTGCTGTTGGACTATATAATTTTCTCTGGTGCCAGGTCTAATAGGGCCAGTATAGAAATTTTGAAGTCTGGCCATCATAAAGAAGTGAGAACTATGATTTTTAGGGAGTAGGAGGGTGTTGAATTTTATTAATGTAAACCAATGAAAATACCTTATTTCAATGCTGAGTTTCCCTATGAAAGCAGTCACCTGAAAAGTATACATTAAAATAAGCTAAGGTAAACTGGCAACATGGACCTGTTCAAATATAGGTTACAGGAGTGTTTTGTTCATGTTTTTAACTTGTATATAGATTCTGGAATCTTTTTATCTATGAGCTTTCCTCTATTACTATGCATTAGTATGTGGTAATATTCTTTAAATTTGTACTTGAAAAATGATAAATGGTAATTTTCATGGAGAATTATTTTCTTTCTATTGACAATTCTCTTTTCCCATGTTCTGATTTTACAAAGATTATGGTTTATTGAAATGCAAGTTTACAAAGCAGCTCTTTAATTTAGCTTTTCCCATTTGATTAAGGTTTATTGAGCAAGAGCCACTGAATTTGGTGGTGTGTAATATTTTGGCATTTTTGTACTCTGTGTGTGCACAGCTGTAATTTAGAATAGCTCTGAGTAGCATTTAATCACTTACACTACATATTTAGGCATTTGTTTATCTGCTCAATCTAGACTTCAAAGTCCCAAACTTCAGGTATACACTAGCTACATGACTATGGATTAGTATAGGTTCTCTTTGTTAAGTCTGATGGAAATAAATCAAAATTAAGAGTATTATGTGGGTTATATCTGATACTATGTGGACAAAACTGAATATAACTTCTCATTTATTTTTTGTGATTTTTTTTAACCTTTTTCTTTAATCTAAAAGCCTAATTTATAATCAGGTTTAATTTAGCTGTCATTCTAATTTCAAACTTAGTTAGTAATATTTTCTTTATTTTGAAATCTTTTGTCAGCCTGAAGAAATAGTTTGAGAATATTCCACTAATAATAATAATAATCCTGTCACCAATTCTACTCTTCAGGTGAAATATGAGGCTTTTTCTTTACCAGCACTTCATTCATCTGTAGGATGATCTCCTAGAGAGGAGGCTGTGCAGTTTCATTTGAAAGCATTCTCCTTAGCAGCAGTAGTGAAAGATTAGTAGTTTCAGGAGGTAACTGCCTTGAGATCCTGCTTTAAAAAAATCGAAAGCTTCTGTAGAACCCACTAAGAAAGACCCAAGAAAGAAACGTCAAGTTACCCTGAAACTGCTGGCAGGGTTCTCTTTTGTAACAACAGTCCTTGTTTGATTTTTGATGCAGACTTTACTCATAGAATGATTTTCTATTCAAAAAGTAAAGCTCTTCTGCCTCAGGATAGAAATCTCTGATTAAAAGTCCTTCTTTTGGGATAGTTATATCTTATTTTGAAAGAAAAGATACTTGAGAAAAAAAAATCTTTAATGTCTAGCATAACAATATCCCTCCTCCTAGTGTTAGCTTTCAGGAAAAGAAAATGAAAGGAATTTCATCTCTAGGCATAAAGTTAAGGGCAAAGGAAGGGGGAAGGAGAGACAGAATAGGAGAGGGGGGCATGCAATTGAGACGGAGGCTGTAGTCACTCAAATCATGATATGATTATTTTTGAAGGGTTCTCTTAAAGGGTATTGAAGTTCAAAATGAAAATTGCTTTTGCAGCAGAGTGCACCATCAGGTCTGTGGGGACCGATTAGCAAGGTGGCTCTCTGTGTCCTATATACTATATACTGCTTCAGTGGTTACTTTAACACATAGGACATGGAGAAGTGAAAACTTTGATTCGTAAAAGGATCCCATGACCCCATGTGACTCTCTGCTGGCTTTATATTTAAAATGTGTTTGATCATTTACCACTCACTTTTAAGCTAATTCACAAAGACAAAATAATTGATGGATTAGATACAGTCTATTGGCTTACAGTCTAAGCAGAGAAGGGTTTTATTGCATCATGGAGTATGTTTTGCAAATTCAGCTTCAATCTCCATGTCTTGTCTTTTAAGTTACATTAGTAAGTTTTGGGATCTGTATATTATAATTTTTATGCTGAATGGGACTGAGAGGATAGTGTCATCTTTGAGCAGTGGAGAGAAAACTGTAAGGTATTATTATATTTTAAAGAAACATTAGAGACTCCAAAGCCAGTGGGATATGCTCCACTTCTCTCTTACTCTATCTGGCAGTTCTTAGGATAGGACATATAAATATGTTTCCTAGGAAATTGATTCTTTCTTTTACTATTATTGTCTATAAAAATCTGATAATTGATGTCTCATCATCAACTCAGGTATCGATACATGCACAATAATTCACCTCCTTGATGAAAGCTTTTATGATCTTTCAGACAACATAAAATGATTGCCTCATTTTGTTTGTTTATCTCTATCAGGATCCTAGGTTGTCATGTGTATGCATGTACCATGGCATTGATACCCATAGAAAATAAATATTATATATTTTCATTTTTATCCTATAGATTGTGAGCTTCTCAAGGGCAGGGGCCTGGTCCTATTTGTCTTTGCTTTGTTAAGCCCAGTGTCCTGAGAACTGAATATCCGTTGATAGAAGGAACAAGTGATAGCACATATCTACCCTTGTGCCTCTCCTGCAGCATGTTAGAATGGACCTGAGTGAGACCCTCCCCACATGGGGTATTTTGCAGGGGAAGAATAGAGACAATAGGAGGCAGGCAACAATACTCTAATTCCACTTCCATTTGTATGTGGTAATATGATGAAGGGAACACTACACCAGTAGCTATCAAGACTTTACTTATTTCAGATGAGTTTACAGTGAGCCTGTAGGCAGCATTTTGATGTCCATTCACACAGTAATTTACTCAGGATACTTTTCTATTACCTTTTCATTTAATAGACTAAAGATTTAAATGTGAACCTTTTCCACATGAAATATTCAGGATTTTTTTTTTCTTATCTCAGATTCAGACATAAAGTATAAGATGAGAGAAAATTAATTCCCATTTTATAATATTTATGGATTTAATAATTTAAAATCATTCTAATTCAAATAACTTTCTTAACGTAATCATGACAGTTTAAAGCAGAGTGACAATGCCTAGTGTTAAACCTATCTTGATAATTTTGAGCAGGACCTCTGTAAGAACTGTCCACAGGAAGTTTTCTAAGGTACACAGAGAGATTTCTTGTCTGTAGAGCACACTGTGTGATTCTTCTTCCAGGAATATACAGTGCAAGTGCTTGGGACAGTTCCACTTGGCCCAATCCCATTTTCCAGGCCAGTGAGCATAATGGCAGGGTAGAAATGAGATGTGTCTATGTGCCTTTGGTAATTACTGAGTATATGTTAATGAAGAGCTTTTCCTTGGCCTTCCACCAGCACAGTTAAATATGACCAACCAGAGCTTTTCCTTGGTGAAAGGAAAGTCAGGAGCATAGCTATAGAGCACTGTCTAAACACACCACATTTGGGTTTAATTTTTTGCCAACAGGAATGCAAATATTCTCAAACGGATTGTTTTGGAGCCCATTCCAGTTGAATAAATTTTGAAATGTAGCCCCTTTCTGTGGACCCATCCACATTGTAGTTGATGTCACAAATTCACCCAAGGTAATAAGCATATAACATATGTCTAAGAGATTTTCAGCACTATTCCAGGCATTTTGAGCAAAGAAAAAGTTGTACACGACATGAGTACAGCACTCTAGGAACTTACCATTTAGTAAGACAGACAAACCATAGATATTATGAAGGGTCTAACAATTACAATGGCATCTGAGAAGTGATTATTAATGAATGTTTAATATTATTATTATTAGAATCTTGAAATCCAAAGTGAAAACAGAGAACATGAGAGAATGTAATTATGAAAAAAAAAGGAACAATGGCTAGTTGATTCCGGTGGTCAAGTATTACTTTTACTAGTTTTTCTCCCCAGGATGGTCATTAACATAGTTTTTGGAACTTATTTATTATGGGACCTATAGAAATTTTGAAAATTAGAGAAAAATATGTTAATATTAACATGTTAATGTGTCAGATGTGTGGCTATTTAACACACTATTTGCTGTAGAGGGGCTGCAGAGATAGAATGTGGTGCATAGAAGTCCTCTGTGAAAATATTTTTGCTACATTTCAAGAGGAATCCCTTTATTTTCATGACTTTTTAGGCATGCATATAAACATACAGTTTACAAATCCACTGTCATACTAACCAATTTGGTAATGTTTCTATATAGAAAGTGCAATAATTTCCTGGGGCTGTTGTAATAAATTATCACAAAGTGGGTGGCTAAACACAACAGAAATTTGTTCTCTTACAGTTCTGGAAGCCAGAAGTCCCAAACTGAGTTGTCAACAGGGGTGGTTCCTTTGGAAACTCTCAAGTAGAACCTGTCACATGTTTATCTCCTAGCTTCTGGTGGTGGCTGGCAGTCCTTGCCATTCCTTGGCCTGTAGACACATCATTGAGACCTCTGCCTCCATCTTCATGCAGCTTTCTCCTTGTCTTCTCCTTTTTTCTTTCTTGCAAGACGTTTCAAAAGATTTAGGACCCCCTAATTCACTATGGTCTTATCTTGATCTTTACCTTAATCACATTTGCAAATACACTTATTCCAAAATGAATTTGAGCCTTATTTGGAATACAAATAACTCTTCAAACCAAAACAAATAACTACAAATGAACATGAATGTATCAGGAGATTCCTGGGTATTAATTTGTTTCCTGTTTGATAAGAATATATAGATCCAGACATATATTTACATATAAGTAATGATTAAGAATTATAGTTTTTGTTATATGTATTCCATAGAGTTACAGAAAGAAAATAGAAGGCTAAAATATCTGAGCCTTACGGGTCCAACTGGCCAAACCCATTGCATTTCACAGATACCCTTATATGGCTGTAAAATTGATTTGTTCCTTGCTCCTTAAATAAAGCCATTTTTGTATAGAGCCATATCCACTGTCAGACTAAACTTTGCAAGCCACCTTTACTCAAAGCCTTGGAAGGGGGCATAACAATGGGTTCACATAATTGTAAAGTTTTTAAAAATTATGATATAAATATATTTTAACCATAGTTAGTTGCTCTCTCTTCGTTCTGATTTTTCTTTTATAGTACTTCTCTTTATAATATTAAAAAAAAAAGCTGGACCAAAGACAGGAGAGTGTCACTCATATGCACAATGATGCCTGGCCGTAGATATATGTGAATAATGGAGGAGAAACAAGGTTTGCAATGTGTGGAGCCAGACAATTATTCTGAATCATACAGCTCATATAGAGTAAACCAGATGAATGTTTTTCTAAGTTTGGCAGGTGTTCTAAGAATTTACACAGAATAATCAATAATAGGTTGTGAAGTTGAAAGAAGCATAAAAGCGATCTATTTTCATGATTTAAATGATTTTCCTATTTTCTCTATAGAAAATGATTTTGCAAAATCTTTGTCATGTAAAGAGGTGATCACAGTACACAGCCAAAACATGGGAAAAAATAGAATAAGGTTATATCAGTTAATCAGCAATTGAAAATACCATATTTTTAATTCACTATGTGATATTGCTGGTATTTGTTGGATTTATAGAAAGGAATCTGTTGTGATTTACTTTCACAGCAAAAATAAATTTTTACATTTGTGCCTACTTTTGTAAATTAATTATTTTTTAATAAAGAGGTTTCATCACATTTTATAAGCATCAAAACCCATAAAAACAGATCAATTTTTGCTTTTACCATTTTTTCTATAAAACTAAATGAAACGAAAATGCCACATATATAATTCAGGTAACAATTATTTTTTGATAATTTTTTCTTTTGCAAAATAACGTTAAAAAACAAAGATCTTACAAAGATGTTCTTTATATTATTACTCATCTTAACTTTTCTAGATCATTAAAACATCTGAGTGCTGAATAGCTTTTCATTCCTCATGAATTGTCATCATATGTGGATTTTTCTTGGCCTTTATCTCTTATTTATTCTTTTCCTTTGATTGTCTTTGACCAAAATTATTGAATAGTACTTTAATTTCTATGAAAAAGATGTTAATTTGGGTTCTATTTTGGGATTTGTTTTTGTCAGGGACCTTATCTACTTATTCTCTGAATCTCATATTTTTGTAGATTGATTTTTTTTTTAGGGATGCAGAAATGACACAGTTAACTTTTTTATTTTTATCTTTCTGTTCAAACTTCCTTTACTCAGTCCTACCTAAGAATGATCTTCCTAAATTGTTCATTGTCACCTGAATTATAAACCACTGAACATTCCTCATTTCTTCTCTATCTGATTTTCTACTTTTTTCCATGTGTTCCTGTATATCATCAAATATATCCTTAGCGTAACTTTTGTATAACATCAAACAGCATCTTTGTCATGAATTAAAAGTGTTCCAGATATTTTGATGCCACAGAAACATTAAACTTTACATGCAGAAAGATTTTTTAGAGAACATTAAGGTAGGGTTTCTCATTTTGCAGGGAAGAGGTTGATTCAAAGTGGAGATGGACTTTCTCAGAGCAAAGTCCAGATTATTATAGAACCCAGGTTTTCTAATTCTGGGTCCGGATTGAGTTCACTGTCATTTGTATTACTTATGCCTATAATATGTACTCTACTCATATCTATATCTAGGTCTTTATGCAAAATTTTCATTACTTCTAGAATAATAATTTCCCATTTTCAGTCACTCTTTGCTTCACATAACCACTTAAAACCATTATAGAAACAGTTAGAGGAGCTACTTTCTTAACCCCCATCACCATTACTTACAAACTGCTCATGGCATTTTGAAAATGCTGAAGTAAGCTAATGCTATAGACCAAATGCTTGTCCTCCATGAATTTGTAGAAAACTTTGTTTCAAACTTTGGTTATAATATTTTTCGTAACTCCAGTGATGTAAATTCTATCAGGTATAAAACCTAATTTCAAATAGCAGGACCAAATTAAGCCTATCTTTTATTTTCTCTAGCTCGCTACTCTTTTGTTTCTTTTTCCTCCTCTACAAATATCTTTCTGGACTTTGAATTTTCTAGTTCTTTTTGGCATACTATATCCCCACATTCTATTTGCCAGACAGTTTCATTTAAAAACAAGTAAAAAATTTATTTTCTCGTATCTCCTTTAAGGTGGGTATTTTATAAAGCAGAGTTGTTGTTGTTTTTAATATATCTGTGCAAGTAGTATATGTCTTTTATTTTATTATTATTATTTTTTTAGACAGAGTCTCACTGTGTTGCCCAGGCTGGAGTGCAGTGCACAGTGGCACGATCTCAAGTCACTGCAACCTCTGCCCCCTGGGTTCAAACAATTCTCCTACCTCAATCTCCTGAGTAGCTGGAATTACAGATTTGTACCACCACATCTGGCTAACTTTTGTATTTTTAGTAGAGACAGGGTTTCACCATGTTGGCCACACTGGTTTTGAACTCCTGACCTCAGGTGATCCAGCTGCCTTGCTCTCCCAAAGTGCTGGGTTTACAGGCGTAAGCCACCACACCCAACCCAAGTAGTATATTTCTTACTCTCTGTTATTCTTTTCATTCATTGAAATCATACCGTTTAAAAATAAATACTCACAATAGAGGAATAGTATTAGTATTGTATAAGTGAACAAAGGCAGTTTAAATTAAAAAGCTTGGAATATTGTTAGCCTTTATTTCTGTGTGATTTTAAGAAATTGGAACGCATTAAATGTTTAGATTATTATTCAAAGGAAACATTTTAAATGAATTTTTTTCGCTTTAGTGATAATGTGTATTGTATTATTTGAAACGACACATCCATATTTGTGTCCTTGTTCCTTCTTACCCATGAATATATTCACATGGTTGACTTATTAGTTTTCAGGGATAGGTAGAGAAGTCATTCTTTAAACAACTGTTGCTTTCTTAGGTTTGGGTCAGAGCATTTAATGGGCTTTACCTGGAATTTCTCACCTTAAGTGTATATGTTGGGAGGGGACTCATTGGCTTTTCAAGAACTTCTCCCAGAATAGATTTTAAAGTATAATTTATGAGATGGAAAGAGGAAGTGTTGGTTAATAGATTTCTTAAATCTTTAAATCAGACTATTATTTTAATATTGTATGTTCAAAGCAAATGACAAATACTAAAGAAAATATTGACATTCACATCTTACCTTTGGAACTTAGTGCTCTGAGAAGAACATTAATTGGATTCTATTTTCCAACATTTTATCATAAAAATTTTCATACATACATAAAAGAAGAATTTTATACCCACCTTCTAGATGCTTCAGTTGATATTTTCCTATCCATCCATAAGTTGATCTTTTAAAAAATATGTATTTCACAACATGGTGAACACCAGTAGACTTCACTTTTATCCTATTTTGTTTCTTGATTTTCTTGATGACTTTCCTTATTACTTTCCTCTCAAATGATCATTGTTTGAGGCATAGGTAAATTGTGTAACAAATTTAACGGAAGATACCAAAGCTTTTAGTGTTTACCAAAATCATATATGCCAACTTTTTCAGTGCATATATGAGTTTTATATGCACTGAAAAAGAAAAAAGGTGCTTGTAATGCAGGCTGTAGTATTATTTTAATAGTAGATAATAATTTCCAGAAACATATTTCTGAGACTAGATTTTGTTACTTAAGGAGATTTAATTAGACTGCCTTAGGATTCTATTAAAAATTACTTGTTTTTTAATACATAATTTATTGTATTTTAGGTTTTGGGGTATATGTGAAGAACATGCAGGATTGTTGCATAGGTTCTTTTAAAGAGAAATTGGGAAGCATGTTCCCTGGCTTGTTTTAATGAAAATCTTATTACAACTTACCTCTTATTACCAATATATTTTTAAAAACACAGTATTTTAGCATAACTATTTTAGGGTCAACATTTTTATTTATTATTTGAAATGAAAACTATTTATCATTTGATGCTTAGTTCTAAGACAGTGGATGTTATTTTTCATTATTGTTGTTAAAATTCCATGAACAGTTTTGTTTAGGTAAACCAAGTTTGAATTTTTAAAATATAATTATAGATGCAGATTATTTTCTTTAGTTTTGTTAATGTAACTAAAGAGTAGTCTTTAATGAGAGGTTTTGAAAACAAGTAAAATGCATGGAAATATTACTTTAAAAATTTCATATGAAATTATCTAATACTTTTAGGGTATTCAGAACCTTGAAAATTTTTTAAAAAATCTAATATTTACTAAAAACAGGAAATTATAACTGTATATATAATTTTTAATTATGTTGAAACTAACATTCCCTGTACACAAGGAATAATATACTGGGGTTTTGAAATATTGTTAAGCACACTATAAATGCTAAAATAATCCATAAACAACTTTTATAAACTGGATGAATTGAGAGGTCATGAAATGGTGAGGATATTTTCCTAAGGACAAATACTGGAGTCAGTGACAGATTGGGGATCATTTTTATTGACTGGCAATCACAGTCACTTAACCACTAGATCATGCTTTTTTTCACATTTCTTCCACATATTCATGCATTTAATGAGGTTCTCTTTATAAGTGGGAACTGAATTTATTTCTTCGTAGATTACCACAGTAGATAATATATACATTTTACTAAGTGCAAAGAAGTTTATTTGTGTGCTTGCTTCATTAAGAAAGTTGAATTTTATGTTCAACACATAACATTGCATTTAGAGTGAATTCTTAACAATTCCTTGATTGTTTATGCAACATTGACCAGGGTGGTTAATGTTTTGGGGTTCTTACTGCTGTGGTGTTGACATTTTAGTAAATTTTATTTCTCGGATAAAAGCTGCCTTTCAGGGATACAGAAATAAATGTACTTAAAGACCATGAAGATAGGAGTTGATGTTTTGTTTCTAAAATCATAGAAACTAAATATTACATAAGTGAAGTACTAGACAACAAGACAGGTTGCTGATTATTAATGATTGTTTGTTAGAATTAACTGTTGAAAAAATCTTGGCCTTGATTAGGAAAAAGTGAACCCTAATTACTTAAAAATTATGAAACATGGAAAAAGTGATCATGAAGTTCAAAGCTTATCTAAGATTCCATATCACCTAAAGCATAACTAAAATTGATCTATTAATATATTTTTAATTAAATTGTAAGTAAAACTCTCTTGTTTCAGTCTTTTTGGAATCTTTAAGTTTTGGATTAAACTTATTAGAATACTGGTTCTCAAATACCGCATGTTCTCACTTGCAAGTGGGACCTAAACTTTGGGAACACCTGAACAGAGACTTGGAAACAATAGACACTGGGAACTATGGGGTGGGGGGACGACTGAAAACTGCCTATTGTGTACTATACTGACTACCTTGGAGATGGGATCATTCGTACCCTAAACCTCAGCATTATACAATGTATCTGTGTGACAAACCTGCACATATACCCCCCTAAATACAAAATAAATGTTGAAATTATTAAAAAATACACAAATACTGGTTCTAACAGGTTCTCTTCCATCAAACATTATAATATTTTTGATATTTATTTAGATTATTACAAAGAAAACTATTTTATCTGGGAAATTTACTAACTTTATTAGTTCACTCATTTTACCCAACTGAGAAAAATGGTTAGGTTTTAAAATCATGTAGATTCAGGTTGGAATTTCGGTTCTGTTCCTCACTGGCCCAGAGATGCTAGGCTACTTACCTATTCTCTGTGTTTGTTTTTACCTACAACTTTATGGTAACAATAACTATCTCAGGGGATTATTAGGTAAATTAAACAAAGCACATAGCATAGTGCTTAATATGTGCAGGTCTTTAATTAATGTTTAATAAATCACCTCCCTTCCACATTGGAAGAGATTTCCGAAGGAATGCATGTAACTTTTTTTTATTTTTCCCATTTCCTTTTTGGTAACACAGACCTGGAATCCCTTGTTTCTGAGCATCAAACTCATTTTCTTTTCACCTAACTCACTGCAGTTCAACAAGAGGCAATTGATATGATTCCTTAAATAATAAAATGATGATCATAAGGCAAATTATTTGACTCAGCAAACCAAAATAATAAATAATAATGCTTTATACTATGTTAATACAAATTAATGTTCATAAAAAATTGCTAGTTAATAAAGCAGTATTTTCATTTACTGTTTTATTAGCATGCTTGTGTGAATCAGATGAGACAGTATATGGCAAAAATCAGTGCTCTCTTTGGTAGAATAAATAAATGTAATCTATATCAAACAACACAAAGACTGAGCACAGTGATTCACACCTGTAATCCCAGCACTTTGGGAGGCCAAGATGGGAGGATTACTTGAGGCCAGGAGTTCAAGAACAACCTGGGCAACAGAGCAAGACCCCCATTTGTAAAAATAATTTTAAAACATAGCCAGGCATGGTGGCATGCTTCTGTAGGCCCAGCTACTCAGGAGGCTGAGATGGGAGGATCCCTTGAGCCTAGGAATACAAGGCTGCAGTGAGCTATGGTCATGCCACTGCACTCCAGTTTGGGCAACAGAGGGAGACCCAGTCCCTTAAAAGAAATAACACAAAGTATTCTGTGTGTACCTACCCAGTGATTTGAAAGAGTTAATATATTCTTAAATTCAGGTTGAGCATCCTACATTCAAAAATTGGAAATCCAGACTTTTTGAGCACCAATATGACACTCAAAGGAAGTGGTCATTGCTGCATTTCAGATTTCAAATCTTCAGATTAGGGATGCTCTACCAATAGGTGTATATATAATGCAAACATTAAAAAAAAAGACAACCCAAAACCTAAAATCTGAAGCTTTAAAGCACTTCTCGCCCCAAACATTTTAGATAAGAAACACTCAGCCTATACCTCTTAAACCAATATTAATAAATATAGAATATTTAGGCTTAAAAATACAAATTATTTTATTTGTATATTTGCCCTGTTTTTTTCTTTTGTACAACAAATATAATGAGCAGATTAGGTCAACTGTGCCCTTGTATAATATTATGGATTTTAAAACTGGAGTTATATTAGTTAGAAAATGAAAGTTTGCTGAATTAGCCACTTAAAGACAGGATGAATGACTCTTTCCCCCAGCACACTTACATATGTGTACATATATTTTTTCAAATTTTAAAAAAATTGCTACAATGCAGTCATTGTGATAAAATATGATTTTTATTCTTACCTCTTAATATAGTATTTAGTCGTATGAAGATTTTCAGGTGTACAGTGTAATGCAAAACAGCGAGAAGGATGCTATTGATGTAAAGTATTACAAAATATTGCACTGTCTTCTCCCTCATTTAATGGCCTAAACAATATGGATATATACTTAGGCAGATGTGTGTGCACGTGTGTGTAAAGGTGGATTAAGATGCAGCACTATAATTGTGAAATAATGTAATGTAGAATGAATTACTCCTTACTCAGCTCTTAGGTAACATATCTGAATGTTTTGAAAAGTTAGACTTTCTCAGAGAGTACCCTTCTCACTATAACAAAGTATTTACTGTATATCTGTTATTTAAATCTTAAACTGCAAGAGTGGTTTGTATAACTAGCCTTCTAGAATGACTCTTGTGACATCAGACCTTTACAATAGGTCCCTTATCCTCTTTTAATGCACATCCTGAACATTCACGGTATTTCAGAGAGATCTTATTGCTTTAGGAAAGCATGCTAGAAAGTTTTCCCATCAGTAGCATGCTGTCTTTTTTACTATGCCATGGCTTTTACTATATATAAACAAAATTACAGATTCATGGGGAATGTGTCAGGAGCTCTTCTGAGACAGCACTGGCTGCCTGGATATTGCTGCCCTGAGGGGGTTTGTTCAAATGATTGTGATCCCACCATAGAGCAGATTGAGCCAGTCTAACCTGGCAAGTGGGAGCAGGTGTGGGGAAAACAGCATAGCAGAGTCATAGCAAAACATTCATTGCCACTTATAGGATTGCAATTTTAAATAACACTATTTGAGTTGTTAGTTTCCTCTGTGGTGTGATCAGTGTGTCAGATTCAACATATTCAACATAACTGTATTTCAACTTAATCTTCATTCCTTTGTTTTTGTTATTTAGCGAGTGAACTGGTATGAAACTAGGCACTGGGCTGGTAAATAAAATAATGAGCAAATATGTTTGCATTGAGGAATTGTTATAAAATGTCTTTATTTGTTTTTAGTTAGAAGAGCACATAAATACACATATTTTATAACAATTCCTCAATGCAAATGTATTTGCTGATTATTTTATTTATCAGTGCAGTGCTTAATTTCATACCAGTCCACTCACTAAATAGCAAAATCAAAGGAATGAAGATGTGCTTTTTTAGGAATATAAATATTGATAACCAACTAAATTATTTTTTAAAATTTTACGGTCGTGTGGCATAGCAACATATCAATGACCATGTATACCATAGTGGTCCCATGAAAGTATAATACTGAATTTTTACTGTGCCTTTTCTATGTTTAGTTAGATACATTTAGATACAAAAATACCATTGTGTTACAGTTGCCTACAGTATTCAGCACAGTAACATACTATACAGGTTTACAGCCTAGGAGTGATAGGTTATACCATAAAACCTGTGTGTGTAGTGGGCTATACCATGTGGATTTGTGGAAGTATACACTGATGTTTCCACAGTGACCAAAACGCCTAATGACACATTTCTCAGAACATATTCTTTTCATTAAGCAGCATATGACTACTTAACTACTTAACTAATTTTTTAAAGGCAACCCCCACAATTAGGCATAAAATAATTTATCTCAACTTCTGTACAAATGCCAAGAACTCAGTGTTTTAGACCCTTGTTTTCCAAGTGTGTTGTCCTAATCAGTAGCATGGGCAGATCTTGAAATCCAGTTAGAAATGCAGAAGTGTAGGCTCCACTCCAGACTCCTGAATCAGAATCTACATTTTGACAAGATCTTAAGTGATTCCTATGAACGTGAAATTCTGAGAAGAACTAGTTTTGTTGAAGAAGTGAAGCAAACTTACTTAAGTTTTTTTTAATGTAATGGCAAAAAATAATGGGAGAACTCTTGAAATCAAGAAAAATGCACTAAAATGTAGTCATATAATAACTACCTGAGATGTTCACTCAGTTTTCATTTACTTCAGCATTATTAAATATTTAATTTTTGTTTGTAGTTACACCTCCAATACCATCTCACTTTTATTGCTTTCTTAAATCCATATACAAAATAAGAGGGTTACTGGGAAATTTGTACCAACTTTTAATTGAACATGTTAGTCAGTGGGCCCCAGAACTGTTGCAGATTATGTGGTATCACTTTGGTAACTGCTACCCATGCTGTTTTTTCACATTTAATAGAATAAATCTACAGACATTTGATTCTAAGAAAAGTAAGCTAATGAAACATGTAATACGTAACTAATGATTTTTCCCAACATAAACATAGAGTGGAGATGTCAAAGTGTCATGAATATTAGAAGAAATGCAAATGAAGTTATGCAAATTTCCCCACAAAATGCTCACTCATTTTAATGTATCTTTTGATTATGTGTCTGAGTGCCTAATGTCTGTAGATAATACCATAAACATATGTGGCACTTTTCCACTTTTTAATTATTATAATACATATGTCTGCATCAGAATAGAAGCTTCTGCCATCACACTTACATGTGTAAGTAATGGCATCTGTGACCCTATATGCTATCTTCTCTCCTGTTATTATAGGTGACCTTTCCAGCTCAAAATCTTGTAATTCTTGCCTCTATTATCATCAGTATAAAAGGATGATATTTATCTAATGTTTAAGAAACTTTCTTTGGACCCCAGTCTTTCCTCTGACTACCATCTTGTTTTCTCTCCTTTCCAAGAAAGAAACAAGTCTTAGAGGTCTAGCTGAATTTCACTGTCTCTAATTTTGCTCCTCTATCTTTTCTTGAAATCACTCCAATCAGCCATTGGACCTTACCATTTTACCAAAATGACTCTTATCAAAGTCCAAAATGACCTTCATATGGCATGCTCAAATTTCAGTTTTAGTCTTCTTTGATTTATCAGCAGCATTTGACAGAGAGGGTCATTCTTTTCTTTTTGAAACACTTCTTTAACATGACTTTCATGGCACCCAAATTCCTCCTACCTTTCTGATCCTCTCAGTCTCTTTTGTTCATTTGTGTTTACCTCTTCTGCCTCTAAATGTTGGAGTTTCCCACAGGGCTTAGTTTTAGGATACCTTTTTTCTATCTACAGTCATATCCATTGCCATGATTTATTTAATGCTATATATAAATGACCCTGAAATTTATATCTCATCTCAGTAAATTGCAAGTAGATTGTCTCAGTTGCTTAAGTCAGACACCCAGCTTGTTTCTGACCTTTTTCCGTTGCTGCCTATATCCAAATGCCAAGCATTTTGAGGTTCTACCTTTAAAATATATATAGAACCCAACCACATTTTAACACCTCCATTGTCATCACCCTTATAAAAGCTACCCTTCTCACTTGCTTGGATTATGGTAGTGGCTTTCTGTCTAGTCTCCTTGGTTTTACCCTTGTGATCCATTCGCAGTATAAAAGCTAGAGCACTAAAATGTAAATCAGACTATGACACTCCTCTGGTTAACTTCCCATAGCTTCCTATATCTTTTTGACTAACAGCCAGCAATGGATCTTCAAATAACTACATGGTCTGACCACCTATCACCTTTCTAAACTCAGCTCCTACCATTTCACTTTTGCATGCTTTCCTTCTGCAATATTAACCCATTTTTTAATACCTAAAATATATTGGGCACACCACTACCTCAGGATGTCTGCATTTGCTATTCCTTTTGCTTGTGTAGTTTTCTACCATATATCTGCATGGCTTCTTCTCCCACTTTGTTCATATAGTTTCTCAAAAGTCCTCCAATCAAAAATTATAAATTCCTTAACACTACTGATTCTCATTTTGCTTTTTATTGTTTCTTTATTCCTAATACTGTCAAAAACATGTTTTATCTGCTTATCGTGTCTATTTTCTCTTCTCACTAGGATATGAGGTACTTGAGGACAGGGATTATGTTTTCGTTTATTCCCTGCTATTTTTTAAGTGCCTAGAATGATGCCTTCTGCATACTTAGTACTCAATAAATGTTTATCAAATAAATATGAATGAATAAACAATGAGTATACATGCTGGATGCTTTTAACTTCTTAGGCTAATATGGAAATTTTCAGTAAGTTTCTAATAAAAACATTTTTGCAAATAAAAAGAAAATTGTATATATAATTCTTCCTAATAGAAATTTTGTGTCTTACTGGAATTCAGGATATAGAGACATTTTAAATTGGGTCAAGCATATTCTCAAGAGAATAACAGGTTTTCAACTCAGAAAATTTGAAGGAATTTTGTACCCATCAACTTGAAGCTGAGCTGCTTTTGCCAGTCCTAGGCTATGATAAACAAACTAACTCCATAATTGTGGTGCCAGAGTTTTAAAACATCCTCTTGTTCCAAAATCTCTGTCAATATCTGAAATGCACACCACTATTTATTTGTGAAAATCTTTAAAAAAATAAATTTGTGTTAGTAGTATTTAATTTTGACAAATGGAAATAAGAAAATAGGGGAGCAGAGCAGAGCTTTTCTTCTTTTACTTTTTAACCTTTCTGAACTGATAGCATGGGTTTGTTTGTTTGTTTTTGTTATTTTGTTTTTGACTAAAACCAAAAAACAGCAGGGCTGCATGTGGTTTAGCTAGAACATGAAGGGATGATGACTGAATTCATTCATTCAAAAAATGTCAAACATGGAAGAATAAATGAATGCATAAATTTAGATTGAATGTTATTAGAATATGATCAATTCAGATAGTATCATTTTACGTTTGTCTGATGTTTCCCGTTACTAATCCTGTGTTCCAAATTTAACATATAATTTCACTACTCAATGAAGCTAAAAATCTGGCAATCTCATTTATCTAGAACAGAGTATAAATGAGGAAGCAAATAAAGAGGTTCCTGAGCAGCCAAAACTACCATAAAAAGTCATTGAGAGAAATTTCAAACACCTTACATTTCCAACAGTTTTCTTAGTGCTAATTTACACATTTGCTCACAATTACATAAGATTTTAAACTCAGCACCCAGTTGGAAGTGTAAATTAATATACGTTTAAAGGGATTATCTCTTATAGGTAAAATCATTGACAGCTGAGACAAATGTCAGCAGGCGGCAATTAATGAAAAAGAAACCCATAACAAATATAACTGTGAGACATGAAAAAAAGAAAGAAAATGAAAGCTTAGAGACATTACAGCTGATACAACAATGGAGGAAACATTCCAAATAATTTTCTTAACAGAGTGATGTTGAAAGAATTAAGCCCCAACAAATTAAATTAGTTTTTATATGAACAGAAGTTAGATTTAGGTTCAATAATTAAACTGATAATAGTATGGACATTTATCTTGGAATACATATACACAGTATCAGGTACGAGTATGTATAGATCAAACCTTTACGTTAGGCAACTGATTTTGGTTCCCTTGTTAATTGCATGTAAGCTCTTTGAAATTCTCAAACTTCTTTACCATATTCATATACATAAATCAGTATTTGATTTGCCATAAAATAAAATACATGTTGGCCGATTGATTTCTATTCATATACAGTGATCCTTAGGCCATACCTGTGGACAAGCGTAACACAATGTTTGCTTCCTATCAGTTTGTGCCTAAACCCATAAATGGATTCAGAAATCCTAGAATTTTACAAATATAGAAAAAGCTGTAAATTGTGAAGATTTTTGTTTAATGCTCAGGTGGGGGCAGCAGCTTTCAGTAGCTCAGTAACTTTCCTCTTTTTAAAACATCCTGTTTTTATTTTTAATACATTTTATGGTGTTTTAAATAAACTTTTGTCCCTTGCAGTGTCATCAGTTCTCTCACTAAAATGACAGGAAGCTAAAAGAAGAGTCAAAAACTGCTTGCTTTTCCTCTCTAGCTAATTGTATGTCTCAACCTATCTTCTACACGTCATGAATGATGTTTTTCCTTTTGATGGTCAAAATGTCTTCTACAATATAAATTTAATTATCTGGAGTCCTCCTACTTTTTAAATTTCTTTCCATTCTCTGTTATTATATAAACACATACACATATAACCACAAATATAGGTATGAATAAATAATATGGTTTATACAATTTCCTTAATAATATGTGAGAGGTTTTTTTTGAGCAGGAAATCAAAGCCCAACATTATTTTGATGATTATCATCAGGAATACAGTGAATTTACCTAATTACTATGCTTCATCACAGACAATAAGCCAAGTCAATGAGAGCTAACAGCCAGTTGAATGACCATTAGTTGCTGGTCTAGTTTCTGTAAAAATAACACCAAATATATAAATTAGAAATAGTATAATTACATTGTAGAAATCAGGTATTTGACTATGTAATGGAATGCCCCACTTCTGAATTATATGCATAGTCTATTTTACTTTGAAGAAAATGATAAATATGACCAAAATATTCAGAGGAAAATAGAAACATATTGGGATCTCAGCTCACTGCAGCCTCCGCCTCCCAGGTTCAAGGGATTCTCATGCCTCAGCCTCCTGCCACCATGCCTGGCTAATGTTTGTATATTCAGTAGAGATGGGGTTTCACCATGTTGGCCAGTCAAGTTTTGAACTCCTGACCACAAGTGGTCTGCCTGTCTTGGCCTCCCAGAGTGCTGGGATTACAGGCATGGGCCACCTCTCTTGGCCTAATATACCATTATTTATAAAGAATTATGATAAGATATTAAATGATCAACTAATTTTTGGTTTTATTTTAATTGCTTTCTAGATGAGGAAATTTTTAAACTTATGTTGAAGGCTCCTGGAAGGTTATACATCAAACATTTTCAACCAATTCTAATAATTTAACTGCACAAATTTCTATTTCTAAATAAAAATATGCTGGAAATCATGACAATATTGATTAGAAACTTTTAGCCACAGATCTCTTAAACCCAAAGATGAGAGGAAAGTCTTTAGAAATATTTTTGAAATATTAATAGTTTTCTCATAAAGCACTAATTTTTTAAACAAGGGAACACAAATAACATTCCACTAGAGGTAATGAATTAGGGCATAAAGGTGCAATTCCAAATGTTTTCTGCAGAAGAAATTTATCTACTTAGATGCTTTAGTTTAGACCTCAATCATAGGTTGTGGTAAACATCAGATACTAATCAGAAGATACAATAAGGTATTCATACCTCTTCATAATTTAAATAAACAGCAGTGGCACAATAATTATCTATTTTGCCTTTTCTCAAACTATCACTTTATTTTGCCTTTTCTTGGTAAATAATTTGATTTCCATTAATTTACTGATGCCTAAAACTCTAAGTATTTGCTGGAGAATTTAATCAAAGTGATTTTTAAATGACTCATATTTTCAGGTTTGAACCAGGAAGAACCTGTAAGTCATCTAATCCTATAGGTTTCTTCCAGTTGAGGAAACTGAGACATAAGGTTGGCATTCACAAAAACATTGAACAAAATTTCAGGAAATACCTTAGATGGTAAATACTGGGAGAACTTACTGTACACCTGAAGAAATCTAGTCACATAGGAATTAAAGAGGCTGCACTACTGTCTATATTTGCACTAAAGATTTCCTTCCCTGGTGCCTTTCTTCCTATTATTTTCTCTTCTTGAATACTTATTCCTCATCATCAAATTTCTAATTTTCTTCAAGACACAGCTGGAATATGACTTTCTTCATAAGACCCTTTCTGATTCTAGAGCTGTTAATTATTTCTCATCATCTGCATGCCACTAGTTTTAAGCTACATCTTTTATGACATCTCTTATGTCTTGTATTTTGTCTGTATTCTTGCACTAACTTGTAAGCTACTTGATGACATCATATTCATTTTTTCATCTCCTACAAACTCAACAGAGCTTTTCATTTGTGTTCAATATGTATTTGTTGAATAAATAAATGGAATGCAATGTTGATTTCTGTTGTTAAAATGTAGATAACATCCTACTTATTTTTTAAGGAGAAATAGTATACTCAGTGAATATATTTTACCTCATGCACATTTATTAGTCATGTGGCCATATTCAAGCTACTTAAAATGAAATATTAATCCAGTTAATTTGAGCTTTTAAAACAAAGCAATTTGCAGTTCTCATCTTTGCTTAAAGTCTTATTAGCATAAATTATTTCTTTTGTGTTAAACTTATTTTACTGTTGCATCGGAGATACACGTGAACTGTAATTTCCATATTTAGAGCATGGGATTAAGAGAAGGACTCAGAGAGGTCAGTTAATCTACATTTGCAGAGCTCTTGGAGACAGCACATATCTAAGCCAGCTGCCGTAGAAGATCATCTATTTGTTTTTAAAGACTCTCTGAGGTTTTCAAAGGAACACTGGCATATGCAAAGCCTGTTGACTCAGGATACATCCTGTGAAAATTACACCCCCTGCGACATTTAACTCAGCCAAAGAAATCATTTGAAATACATTATCTATTCCTGAATTATTCTCCCACTTCGTGTTTGTAAATAGAAGGAAAGGGAAGTATCTGAGAGCAGAAGAAAAAGAGCAGAGGGCTTTTCTAGGTTTTCTCTTTCTTTGACAAGCTACTGTAAGCAAGGTGAGGGCCAGGTTGTAAGGTTGGCAGCACAATCCAGATTTGTCTCTGGATAGGAGCATTGATGGTTGTTTTTGTAAACTCTTGAAAACAGCAATCAGTATCAGGCCTTCATGACATTCTCAGGTTGTTTTTCTACAATAGAAAACTCATTTGTGCTTCTGTGATATAATTTCACCTTTTACAGTAGAATTAAACCTTCTCTATAGTTTCATCCCTGTGTTGGCAAGAAATGCTTTGGAAGATTTCACTGACAATGTGAATAATATTAAAGTCAATATCTGATATAACCTCTTATAATTAATAATATATGACAGCAGCATGGAGAACTACTTATGACGTTTGAGTTATTCATTTATAATTATAGGAGGATAGCTTCCATTCAGTTATACAAATTATTTTTCAAAGCTATTCAAGCATAAGGAAAATTTTCATGAGCTAAGAGTAACAGGAAATATAGAAAACCAATTTATATATTCAATATGATCAATATTTTACAAAGGTTTTGGTATGTACACATCCACATTGAAAATACACCCCAAAAATACACTGACATAATGCTAATCAGGAGGATGATTTATAAAAGACTTTTTTAAAACTATTTTTACAGATGTTTTCAAATTTGCTATGATAAGCTTGTATTCCCTTAATAATCAGGAAAATGTTACTTTGAAAAGATAATTATACAACTATATTTTTAAATCATAGTTTCACTGAAATAATTTATAGACTCCTGAGGGTTTTATTATGGTTTTTACAATAAAATGACTGTGATTCAAATCCTAGCTCTGCACTTGTATAACATTGGAAAAATCCCTTAACATCTATAAAGGAGAGATGATGTTAATCCATCTTCATTCAGTTGTGAGGATTAAATGAGGAAATACATGTAAATCACTTGTAAGAATGAGTGCCTGACACATGGTAAGTGCTTAATGTCAGCTAGAGCATATTAATTATTATAGAGAAAGGAAACAAGGCACAGATATAGAAAGTGGGACGAGATCATTGGGATCCTCTGGGAAGGTTTTGGAAGAATTGAAACTTAAGACTGTAAAAGATAGATAAAATTAGAAGATATATTTTATTTGTATTGGTGTAAGGTGAGAGGAATGGTAAACCATGAGGGAAATGATGGAGCTTGAAAAAGACAAAGTATATGGGCCAAATAAAAACATACAGTGAAATACAAGATTTAGAGAAATAAATTTTGTCCTAGTCTTTTCTCTTTTTAGAGCTTGAAAATAAAAACAGGTTAAGATGGGCATGGTGGTTGTAAAGCAGAAATTATTTTCTCAATGCCGCTTCCTCAACTTTTTAACATTTTTATTTGGTTCTGATCTCAAATTCTGCCTTGCAAAGCTTTTCAAAGGCAAGATCACAATCGTATGTCTCGTCAGTATGCTCCAGGCATGACCTGTGAATTTCATTTTGTGTCAAATTCTAGAGTAAAACTAGCAGTCTTTCGGCTGAGACTTCCTCAGTGTTTCCTTTAGAAACCAGTGATAAAAAGTATGAATTTATCAGGTTGATTTACAATGGGAAAAAACCTGGATTTTATTGTTTGATTATTTTCTTCCATATACCTCATAAATTTCTGTGCATCATGTAAAATTATTTTTATTAATATGCCCATTATTTGTTATTAATGAATTATACTAGTCTCTTTTTCTCCCATATTTTATTGTATTGTTGAAAGCTTAAGATTTTTACATTGCTAGCCCCTCCCCTAGAAGATTGTGTACATAATCAATACTAAGTAGGTAGTACGATATATTGATTTTAGAATGCTTACACTAAATTAACTTGAATACCATATTCTATTATAATTCTTTCAAAGTACACCTTTCCTCATACAACTATGATAAGGTTGATAAACTTGAAGTAACTAAGGATCATTAAGATCATTTATATAATTGTTTATTGGATCCAAATTACTGATGCTAAATGGTAAGGTTTTCTTCTTTTTCTTGTTTGAATTGGGGAATCTGGCTCAATAGCTATTATTATTTTATTCCATCAATAGTGGCATCATTTGATATCTTGTGTATTTTTTGCCCTAATTCTAGGGCCCAGAGATAAGTGATTTGGAAATGACCCCCAGAACTGAAATTCAGAGCAGCTATTACAGCAATCCTAGATTGCCTGAAAATATTACAACATTTTTGGAAGATCTTTATTATATAAGTCCTAATCTATAGTATATTTACCCTGAAAAAAAAAAAGATTACAGTCATAAGGTATAACTGTAGTAGATTTGGGGACTTTCTTATATCTTTTGTGTAATGATGCTGTCACTAAGATTAATACAAAGCTACAAATTTACAAATATGATAAGGTTTTCTTTTTCTTTGCATGGTGATACAAGGCCATTAACACAGACATGATTTGTTATTACAAAAAAATTAAATTTCTCCTTATCTCACAGAATAACCCTCACCCTTCTGCTAGAAATAATAACATCCCAATATGCTTCTTAATCATATTTTGAAATAAATGGCTTCACCTTTACATCAGTTGAATGCCTCCTAAGTGGCCACAGTCTGCCAGATGCATGGCTTTCCAATTTGGCCACTGCCTTTAAAATTTTTTTTTGAATATTAAAAAATGAAATAACATAAGCTGCTAAGGACGAAACCGCTCTATGCCATTGATTAATTGGCATTGATAAATAAGCCACATTAGTATTACAAGAAAATGGCATAACAGATTGATGTCAACTTGAGCTCTCTAGGAATAAAGCTGAAGAGAACTCAGTACACCATCTGGAAGAGACAATGAGAGGTGGCAAATTTTATGCAACGGGAAAAAGGGGAGGGTGTTTCTCAGATGCCACATATCTGAACTGACACTTTGATGTGTTCAAGTGCAATCTCCGCTGTCAAAATATTTCTTTCTTTAACCATACTTGGTCTAATGCAATCAGACCACAGTGTGGAAGGCTGCCATATCCTCTTAGGTGAGATTTGTCCTGGAGTAACAAGCTGCATAGCTTCCAAATTGTAGCGCCACAATTTAAATGATAAAAAAGAAGAAACAAAACATGCAATACCAGCTTATGTGAAAATTTACAACCTGCTCTGCCACCTTTAATACAAATTTGAGAATTCAGTGTAATTTTTTTGTTTTTTAATCATGATAACACTTTATAACTGAAAAAAGATTATCTCTATGTTATTTCAAATTGACAAAACTTATCAATACACTTTCACTTTTTTCCCCTCCTTATATTAAGCTATCTTTTCACCCCTCATTGGAAATTTCTACCTATAAGAACAAGTTTATGGGCTAATGATCTTGATGCATTTAAGGAAAATTATTTTCTTGAGTTGAGAAATTGTTTATTATAATTACCATTATTATCTTTGTAACTCTATAGTTCTTTTCATAGGGACTGTATAACCTTGTACATGTTTTAATAAAAGATAATATCAGTAGTTACCTATGCTAGGTAAATTTTAGTAAAATGTTTCTACAATATTTTAAAATTACAGCTAGAACTCAGAACTACTTGATCAAATCAATAAAATATTCTATGTCTTTTATATATCAATGCTTTCTCTTCTTTAACAAAAGAAATGTTTTCCTTAATATAATTGAAAAAAATGCCTACTTGAATCTGATTTAAACAAGGTACATAAATTTGTTATGTTTTAGGCTAAACATCATGTTGTTATATTGAGATTTAGGTTTAACTTGGAGTTTAAAACCAATATGTTTATTAATACTCATATTTTAATCTATAGCATATACAATTTCCTAGTATAAAAATGTTTATGGCTTAAAAATCATATTTGAATTTTTTTATTCATTCATCAAATTATGAGTTCTATTTCTAGTAGACTCATTTGTGTTAATAAATTTTTAGCCTTATAATAACTTTAGATCATCTTGTTATTAATAATATGTTTAATCAACTCACATGGTGCATTAAAATATGTATACACATTAAATAGAAACATGATAAAAATAAGATTACTTTGCCGTAGGCCATACAAACAGTTATTTTGTTGAGATTTAAATAGAAAATAGAAATAATACATAGATTTACCTATGCCATAAAATTACTGATTTTAGACAATATATCAATATGGTTACATATATTAAAAATACTCAACTAAAATAATTACTAAGGAAAAATATTGCCCACCAGAGCCAATGATGGGAAAAGCAACAGAATCATGCACTGGAATTTGTTACATCTTTCTGTGGATAGAAACAATGTTAGCATTAGTTTCTAAGACAATAGCTAATACTAACAATCAGATGAAATTACACAATGTAGACATTACCTTTGTTAAATGTTTCTTAGTGTAGTGTGGGTAAGTTAATAAAATATTGAACCTGTTTCTTACACATGTTCTACACATTTTAAGATCATTTTGTTACCTATTTATACATAATTGCACAAAAAGACAGAGATACATATAAAATCTGTTTTATATTTGGGAAGGATGCACAGTAAATGGCTGACAGTTTTTATAAAATTGCACTGTGATACAATTTTACCCATGTAATATAATGATTTAAATCCATTTTCAAGGTTTTCTTTTTCCTACTGTTTGAATGGTTAAAAAAATTTTTTTTAAATCTTTTTCAGACATGCCTCACTCTCTCACCCAGGCTGGAGTGCAGTCAGTGACATGATCATAGCTTACTGCAGCCTTAACCTCCTGGGCTCAAGCGAACCTCCTGCCTCAACTTCCTGAAGAGCTGGAATGTCAGGCATAAGGCAGTGTACATAGCCCTGAAAGCTTTAATTTTAAAAAATTACTTAGAAATAAGTTTAATTTCTAGTTGTTTCCTGGAAATAAATATATATTTTTATGTCAGATTTCAAGAAAGCATTCAAATGCCCATCACCAATTTTCTCAATGGTTAGATAATTTGAAGTACAGAAGAAAAAATTATTTCTTTATCCATTACTATGTCCATGACTGAGGGCCCTATAACAAGAGACTGACTAATAAGAGAAATTTCAGTCTTGCATGATGTGGAAGCCTTTTAACATCAAGACTCAAAGATGTGAACTTGTGTATTTTATGCTTAGGTTTGATAAAGAAGAGACAGTTATGGACAAATATTATTGAAAGGTAAAGGATATGATCTAATGGCAATAAACTGGGGGGAACTTAGCAGGTCCTGTTTATTCAGTTAATTCTCTGTCCCTTTGTCTTTAGAGATAAGGATATTCCTTTTCTTAGAGAATAGGGAGGGCACCTCTCCAATGAGAGCATTATGATCTGCTTTAAAGGAGAAAAGTGAGGGGAAGGTGACAGTGACCTTCTTGGCTGATTTCTCAAAAGTCAAGATACCATACTTTGGGATAGTGTTCCTGAACCCCATCAAAAGTAACCATTCATGCTCTGTTTATTTAATGCTACCCTAACCTCATGGAAGATCAAATAAGACTTATTTAATTTGCTCAGAGTATCAGTACAAGATTTCACAATAAGCACTTTAGAATGATTCAGGTATCTTAGCATGGCTACAAAGGTAACAACATGTACATTTTAATCTAAAATTTGGATTTTAGAACCTCCAGTTAGGAGAACCTGCTACTTCCCACTTTTACTTATTTGTGTATTAGTTTGCCTCTTAATGTATAACAATATTTTCCATTTAACTTGATTTTCCCCCTCTGAAAAGCTTGTTATTTAATTCCTTTAGGATTAGAGTTCTGACAGATAAAAACATTCTCGTCTTTACCTTGCTTTTTGCATTTATATATTAGCATAATTTTGTTTCATACCTCTTTATGTCTGAAGGAATATACCACATTATCATTACAAAAACCTCCTAATAAAGTTGAATTATGCTTTCAAGTTGTGACAGACCTGAGATTATGAATAAAAGCATTCCTCTCCAGCAAGGAAGTACTTTGAATAGATTTCAGCTCAGTCAGATAGCTTGAAAGTAATAAGTAGCAGTGGGACTGGAAGTCACATTAAGAATTTCTCACTAGTTCAGAGGAAGATGATGAAAATTACCTTTAAAAGTAGCTTTAGGAAACTGACTAAGGTGGAAGTCACTATGTTGATAATATTTTGGATGGTGATTTACTCCCTAGAAAACACTTTGATACAAATTGTACCATGTAACATTCACATAACCATGTCAGAAATGTAGGTCATTTGTAATTATTCCTTTATGTATGTGTAGAAATTAAATCTAGCTGGGTGTGATGGCTCATGCCTATCATCCCACCAACTCAGGAAACTGAGACAGGATGATTGTTTGAGTCCAGGAATTTGAGACCAGCCTGGACAATGTAGAAAAACTCTGCCTTTTAAATTATAAACAGACAAACAAACAAACAAACAAATAAATAAATAAATGCCAGGCACGATGGCATGCGCTTGTAGTCTTACCTACTTAAGACTGAGGCAGGAGGCTCACTCAGGAGTTTGCAGCTGCAGTGAGCTACGACCGCATCACTGCCCTCCAGGGCTGACCAACAGAGCAAGACTCTTTGTCTCTTAAAAAAAAAAAAAATTAAAAAGAAATTAAATCTCAGTGATGTTAAGTGATTTAGTAAAGACCATTAATTAATAAGTGCTTGTGGTTGAACTGAGCCAGAACTTGAAGCCCAAACTCCAAATTCAGTTTTCTTTCAATTATTCTTTTCATGAAGATTTTTGAGAATGAGTGTACTTGGCACTCTACATAAGACCAGAATATTACATTTCAGATCCTTTAAGCCGTTATATTTTACATGATATTTGGGAACCCTGAAAAACAAAAATGAAAAACCAAATTTCTGGCAACATAAAAGTCTCGCTGATAGCCGTATTATTTACTATTAAAATTATTAAAAATCTTTGCTTAACATTATTAAATATTTTTATTTCTTATTACTCACCATTCTAAGACTCATTAAAAAATACGAGATACAGCCTCATATTCTCTTTGGAATATCTGTTATAAGTTAATTTTTATGTAATATATGGTTTTCAATCAAGCTCTTCATTTTAAAAACTATTTAAGATTGAAACTTACATAAGAATGCAGGTGGCTGGATAGGAACATCTCTGGTCTGCAGTTCCCAGTGAGATCAATGTAGAAAGTGGATGATTTTCGCATTTCCAACTGAGGTACCTGACTCATCTCATTGGGATTGGTTAGACCGTGAGTGCAGCCCATGGAGCACCAGCCAAAGCAGGGTGAGGCATTGCCACCACACCTTTCCTCACCCAGGAAGTGCAAGGAGTGAGGGAACTCCCTCCCCTAGCTAAGGGAAGCCATAAAAGACTGTGCTATGAGGAACTGTGCACTCCAACCCAGATACTATGCTTTTTCTTGGTCTTTGCAACCCACAGACCAGGAGATTCCCTTGGGTGCCTACACTACCAGGGCCCTGGGTTTCAAGCACAAAACTGGGCAGCCATTTGAGTAGGCGCTGAGCTAGCTGCAGGAGTTTGTTTGTTTGTTTGTTTTCCATATCCCAGTGGTGCCTGGAACTCTAGCATGACAGAACCATTTACACCCCTGGAAAGGGGGCCCAGTGGTCTAGCTTAGTGGGTCCCACCCTGAAGGAGCCCAACAAGCTAAGATCCACTGGCTTGATATCCTTGATGCCAGCACATCAGTTTGAAGTCAACCTGAACTACTCGAGTTTGGTGTGGGGAGGGGCATCCACCATTACTGTGGCTTGAGTAGGTAGTTTTTCCCTCACAGTGTAAACAAAGCTGCCTGGAAGTGGGAACTGAGTGGAGCCTACCACAGCACTGCAAAGCTGCTGTAGCCAGACTGCCTCTCCAGATTCCTCCTCTCTGGGTAGGGTGTCTCTGAAAGAAAGGCAGCAGCCCCAGTCAGGGGCATATAGCTAAAACTCCAGTATCCCTGGGACAGAGCACCTGGGGGAAGGGGCAGCTGTGGGTACAGCTTCAGCAGGTTAAATGTTCCTGCCTGCCAGCTCTGAAGAGAGCATCACATCTCCCAGCAAAGTGCTTGAGCTCCGCTAAAGGACAGCTGCCTCCTCAAATGGGTCCTTTAACCTCATGCCTCCTGACTGGAAGACACCTCCAAGCAGGGTTTGACAGACACCTCATACAGGAGAGCTCCGGCTGGCATCTGGCAGGTACCCCTCTGGGAAGAAGTTTCCAGAGGAAGGAACAAGCAACAATCTTTGCTGTTCTGCAGCCTCCGCTGGTGATACCCAGGAAAACAGGTTCTGGAGTGACCTCCAGCAACCTCCAGCAGATCTGCAGCAGAGGGGCCTGACTGTTTGAAGGAAAACTAACAAACAGAAAGAAACAACATAAACTTCAACAAAAAGGATGTCTACCCAGAAACCCCAAATGAAGGTCACCAACATCAAATACCAAAGGTAGATAAATCCACAAAGATGAGGAAAAACTAGCACAAAAAGGCTGAAAATTCCAAAAACCAGAATGCTGCTTCTCTTGCAAAGGATCACAACTACTCACCAAGAAGAGAACAAAACTGAACAGAGAATGAGTTTGATGAATTGACAGAAGTAGGCTTCAGAAGGTGTGTAATAACAAACTCCTCCGAGCTAAAGGAGCATGTTCTAACCCAATGCAAAAAAGCTAAGAAACTTGGAAAAAGACTAGAGGAATTGCTAACTAGAATAACTGTTCTTCTTTAAACTTGTTAGTTTAAAGAAGAACATAAATGACCTGATGAAGCTAAAAAACACAGCATGAGAACTTCATATACACAAGTATCAGTAGCTGAATTGATCAAGTGGAAGAAAGGATATCAGAGATTGAAGATCAACTTAATGAAATAATGCATGAAGACAAGATTAGAGAAAACAGAATGAAAAGGAATGAACAAAGCCTCCAAAAAATATGGAACTATGTGAAAAAACCAAACCTACATTTGATTGGTGTACCTGAAGGTGATGGGGATAATGGAACCAAGTTGGAAAACACTCCTCAAGATATTATCCAGAACTTCTCCAATCTAGCAATAACATTCAAATTTGGGAAATACAGAGAACAGCACAAAGATATCTTAGAGAAGAGCAACTCCAAGACACATAATTGTCAGATTCACTGAGTTGAAATGAAGGAAAAAATGTTAAGGGCAGCCAGAGAGAAAGGTCATGTTACCCACAAAGGGAAGTCCGTCAGACTGACAGCAGATCTCTCTACAGAAACCCTACAAGCCAGAAGAGAGTGGGGGCCAATATTCAAAATTCTTAAAAGAATTTTCCACAAAGAATTTCATATCCAGCCAAACTAAGCTTCATAAGCAAAGGAGAAATACAATCTTTTACAGATAAGTAAATGCTGAGAGATTTTGTCACTACCAGCCCTGCCTCCCAAGAGCTCCTGAAAGAAGCACTAAATATGGAAATGAAAAACCGATACCAGGCACTGCAAAAATATACCAAATTGTGAAGATCAATGATAGTATGAAGAAACTGCATCAATGAATGAGCAAAATAACCAGATAGCATCATGACAGGAATAAAATCACATATAACAATATTAACCTTAAATATAAATGGGCTAAATGCCCCAATTAAAAGACAGAGACTGGCAAATTGGATAGACAGTCAAAACCCATCAGTGTGCTGCATTCAGGAGACCCAGCTCATGTACAAAGACACACATAGCCTCAAAATAAAGAGATGGAAGAATATTTCCCAAGCAAATGGAAAGCAAAAAATAGTAGGGTTGCAATCATAGTCTCTGATAAAACAGGCTTTAAACCAACAAAGATCAAAAAAGACAAAGAAGGGTATTACATAATGGTAAAGAGATCAGTACAACAAGAAGAGCTAACTAACATAAATGTATATGCACCCAATACAGGAGCACCCACATTCTTAAAGCAAGTTCTTAGAAACCTACAAAGAGTCTTAGATTCCCACACAATAATAGTGGGAGACTTTAATGCCCCACTGTCAATATTAGACAGATAAATGAGAGAGAAACTTAACAAGAATATTTAGGACTTGAACTCAGCTCTGGACCAGTCAGACCTAACAGACATTTACAGAACTCTCCACCCCAAGTCAACAGAATATACATCCTCAGCACCACATCACACTTATTCTAACATTGACCACAAAATTGGAAGTGAAACAGTCCTCAGCAAATGCAAAATAATGGAAATCATAACAGTCTCTCAGACCACAGTACAATCAAATTAGAACTCAGGATTAAGAAACTCACTTAAAACCACACAACTACATGGAAACTGAACAACCTGCTCCTGAATGACTACTGGGTAAATAATGAAATAAAGGCAAAAAAATAAATAAGTTCTTTGAAATCAATGAGAACAGAATGTGTATAATAATAGTAAAAGAATGCAAAGAGACATACACAAAAACATCTAAAGAAATTCTGTTAAAATAATCTAGGATAGAATTCCGGATAACTTTTAATTCCACATATGTAGAAAGAAATGTAGAAAGAAATGTCAAATGTAGAAAGAAACAAACCTCCAAATAAGATCAATACATGCATATTATTGTAAGTAGACAGAATCACCAACTTGACTTGGCTTTGGTCAAATTATTTGACTTGCTCATAATATGGCCAATCCTGCTATAAAATTAAAAGGGAATATAAAACCAATATCTTATGGAAAACAAGAACGTGCATCTCAACCAGATTCTCTTATGTGAATTGTTTTTTAACAAAATTTTAAAATCAAGTCAACAGAAATAGAATGTTCAGTAAAAGTAAATATAAATGTGTGGTAATTATAAATCTGTCTACATGATCTGTATATTTAAGGTTTTGTTATTTTAGAGCTCAAATTCTTATGTTTCTTAATATCAGCTTACCAGTTATATTTTCCTTTCCATAATACTCAGTTAAAAACATTTGTCGACTTCTCAGTGCATTCAGGAATAAGTATTGCCTTGAAGATTTCTTCAAATTCTGTCTAGAATTTTCCGTAAATATTTTTAACTTTTGTTGCTTTTTAATTTTAATAACTGCATTAAAAATCTTTGTAGGGCAAGGGACAAATGTTACTTCAAGGACCTTAGCTTGTTTTCTTCTTGGTCTTCCAAAGATGGAGGCAATTCCCAAAGAGAGACACTGCTAAGCCTCCTGTTACCATACTACCTTTGTGAGTAGAAGAGAAAGAAAAGTAAGATTTTGTCCACTCTCATCTAAAATCTTTACTTGCTCCCCTGAAAGCTCTACCATCTACTATAGTAGATTGATTGATTTCCTTCAAATCCTTTAATTAACAGCATTTGTTCTTTGAAACTGGAATCCAAGACCAGGAAACATTGAGTTTCCCATTAAGGTTAGAATATTTAAGAATTATAATATGAAACACTTATGTAGTCTTTATAATGTGTCTTTATAACATATGAAAAGATCATATATTAATTCATTAATATATTAAATATGTTAATTTATTGCATTTAGTAACAGCCCTTGAGAAAAACAGTACTATTATTATCAAACCCAAGTGGGTACTTGACAGATGAGAAAACTGACGCATAGAGAGTTTAATTAATTTCTTCATTGTCACACAGATAATACAGGACATTTGAATCTAAACAGTGCTATACTATCCTTCATCTGAGGCAAAATACACGTGTCCAAGACCATTCAGGGTCATAAAAACAGTGAGTAAAAACTTCAGATTAAATGCAAAAGATTATTTCATTCATATAGTTGGTTTATTCACTTAAAAGGGAGATTGAATAATGAACTGTTAAATAAATAAATAACTGTTAAGGTTAATAGAAAAATGAACCAAAATATTTTTTATCCTAGTTGATTGCAAGACTTTGTCAAAATAAATACATTTATATTGGTATTAGTTGTATTAGTACAGGAGGAATAAAAACTGTAGGGAGAAAGAACAGTAATATATAGTTCTGGGTCATATCCTAATTTTTGTCATATGCTTCTATCAGACTTTATGAAGTGTTAATAAACATACGGAAAATATCCACAGTATGGACTATTCATCTTCTTCAGAATCAACCTTGGCAGGCCATATTATCCATGTAATTGCCATTTCCTGATGAAAACATAGGTTTCTTCGAAGGCATTTAACAAGAGCCAATTTTTTAATGCTGCTTCTGGCACTCACCTCCATAGGCACTCTGCCATTTCAGTCTGAAATGAAAGATGGAAAGAAAAATATTCTCTTGAAACTTCCAGGTCTCCTTAGGTTTAAGCCCATCAGGAGTCCAGACAAATGACTTAAAACACGTCAGAGATGAAAGTGAAAAGGTTTTATAACTTGTTTTTTTTTCCTTTGGGACACCCTAAGGTTGTGTCTGTTAGGAATGACTGAATTTTTGTTTCCTTCATTTTTAGTGTGAAATCATTCCTTCAAAACATGTCTGTAATGCAGTGTCTAGTTATCTCTGATGTTCTGTAACACTAGATGAAAAAATTTCTGAAGCAACAAAGTAGTTACTTTAGAAGACCAAATCATTGAAATAAGAAGGTAAACATTCCTGGAATTCTTCAAATATACACCCTTAACTGCATCTTAACTGTGTTTCGAAGGTAGATGAAGAAAACATAACTTAGTTTCTTAAATTTGGGTAAATATGACAGTATTTTGCAAACATTTTTAGGTATCAGTTGATTTAGATTATTTAATGATATCAACTTAGGTATAATCTAATTTAAAAGTTCCATAATAAGTACATCATTTTCCTATGGTTCCTAGGAAGATACTGCTCACTGGATTTTGGAGACTCTAGACTCATTATCACGCTGATCTTTAGTGAACAATTTTTATATTATAACTCCTGATTTTAAATAGTTATGTCAGTAAATAGATGAATAGGCAAATGGATAAATAGATAAAAGATAACTTGAATAAGTAGTGTAATTCTTGTTATTTAGACAAAGGTTTTATAAAATATGTTTGGAAAACCATATGTACTGTACTACATTTAAGTAGCAGAATTCATTTGAATCCTAGATACATTTGTGTGGTATATATTTTATATATTTTAAACATTTTAAAACAGCAATTACTCTGAAAATGGAATATTCTTGATGATGTGTGTGATGGTGTTTGACAATGAACTTGGCAGTTTAGATAGACAAAAATATATTTTACCTTAATTGCCTTTGAAAGGCATTAAGCCAATTTTGTATTTAAATTTTGAATCTCTTAGAAGATAAAATCCATTAGAAATCAATGAACTGAGATAGTAACATGTTTTTATTATGGCTAAAGTAATATTTTTGCAGCATATCTAAACTTAGACTGCCTTCCATGTTGTAGCTCATATTCCTTTTTTTTTTTTTTTTTTGTCAAGAAAGAGTCTTACTCTGTCACCCAGGCTGGATTGCAATGACATGATCTTGGCTCACTGCAACCACTGCCTCCCAGGTTCAAGCAGTTCTCCTGCCTCAGCCTCCCAAGTAGCTGGGAGTATAGGCATACACCAGCACACCTGGATATTTTTTGTATTTTTAGTAGAGATAGGGTTTCCCCATGTTAGCCAGGCTCATCCTGAACTCCTGACCTTAGGTTATCTGCCTGCCTCAACCTCCCAAAGTGCTGGGATTACAGGTGAGAGCCACGGCACCTGGCGGTTATAGCCCATATTCTGACTTCTGTTCATTCTGTGCATTTCTATTGCATTTTGCTTAGGTATTGGCCCACAGTCACAATCTTTTTCTTATAACTTCCTTCCTTCTTTACATTCTTTATCATTTTAATAGGACTACCATCCAAACAATGGCATGAGTCAAGAGAATGGGAGTTGTTTTCCATTCCTTTACTCTCACCTCCACATGAAATCAGACATTAAATCCCATGAAATTATACATACAACAAGTCTCTCCTTCTCTTCTTTCCTTTCCATTCCAGAACCTATTATTCCCTAGACCCTTATTATTTATCATGTGGATAACTGTAACAGCCCTAAACTTCACTTTTAGCTTCAGTCTTACCTTTTTCTAAGCCACTGCTGCCAGAGTGGTGTCTGTGAATTGAACCTGACTATGACACACCCCTTCTTCAGTACTCTCATGATCCTCTTTGACCTCACTGGAAAAGTTAAGTACTGAGCTTGATTTACTGGCCCTTTAGTACCTTGCTGATGTTTCTTCCCACATTTTTGTCCCTTTCTACAGTTTTCCAAATGGAACAGGCTGTGGCTTTAACTATGCACTTTGGCATATGTGGTTCCTTCTACCTAGGGCACCCTTCCCCATCAGCAACAAATATCCCCTACCCTTTCTCAGCTCTGACTTGAACCCATCCAGACTCCACTGAGGCATCTGTTTGTTTTTTATTTGAATAATCTCTGAGCCCTTTTTCCTTTTTTTCTTGGTTAGTTGTTCTAATTATCTGTTTCTTCAGTACTTTCTGTTTCCCCTTCTTCTAACTTTGTCATTCTGTATTATTGTTAAGGTTTCCTTCATTATGTTTTCCACATGAGACTATGTGTTCCTTAATTGCAACACTGTGCATTATTCACCTATGTGTCACACATACTTATAGTGCTCTGTCTTTCTCTCTCCCTATGAATTCATTCTGTTATATCCAATTCCAAACCAATACACGGAGCTCATTCTACCCTTTCTTCCTTGGGCATTTTGTCAATATATTTCAAGTACAGAGATTCTAGGTCTTTTAAGAGGCAATGTTAACTTGCCAGCATACCTCACCTATAGATAAATTTTTAGCCTAGTTGTTTCAATTTGTTGAAATTTTATTGTCTAGATGACTCTAAACTTTACAGAAAAAAATAACAATTTAGAAGCTTTTGTATACGTGGCAGTTTGCCACTTCATATATCATCATCTGGTTGATTATCTGACGTTTTCTTTGTTTGTCCAGATAACTGGTGCTATATGGACACACTCTCATCCTCCATTTACTTTCCACAGCACTATAGCACCAAGTGCTTTTTATTTATATTTTTTTATCTGCCATCTCCCATTCATGGTAGGCTCTGCAGAATGGAAATAGTGTTTGCTGCTTCTGCCTCCCTCCAGTATTATAATTCTGGGCAGTGCTTTGAACACAATAGCCCCATAAAAATATTCTTGCTGAATGAATGTGTGAATTAAAGTATCCACTGAAGACCTTGAAGGCTCATTATTCTATTGAAAATATGATATTTTAATTATAAATTGTTTCCTCCACTCTATGATATTGTACTCTAACATATATTATAACTCAGAACTGCATATACAGGGTGTGTTCTCTGAGGAGGCTTTGCTACTTTATAACTCTCAAAGTATCTAAAATTCAGGTTTGGGGTTTGGAAAACCTCCACAGAAATCTACACTGGTTTTGTTGTCTCCTTCTAAATTTGCCCATCAGAAGTTTTTAGATGATTATCTATACCTCTTATACTTTAATTAAATAGGATTAGTTGCCAAAATTGATTTTTAAAAAAATCTTTGTGGGGCTTTTTAGCTTTATATATAGAAATCAACAGAAAGATCACACAAGTCAAGGAGGGGGTGGTGAGAGAGACTATTTTATAATGTTTGATAGAATATTGAAACACGTTGGGGATATCTGTTTCTTTTTTATGTAATCTTTTTATTAATGTAACATGATCTGAACATTGTGACATGCCCTTTAAGCTCAGCTTGATTGGCAGAAAGCCACAAGTTCTCTCCGCCTCTGACAGCACAATGCCAAAGCATACTGTCTCATCACAGTAAATCTCATTATTATTTATGCTATGTGAGTGTGCATTGATTTTCATTCAGAGCAAGTTCCCATAAGACTTGTTTTTTTTATATATATACACACTGGACAGTAATCTATCAGGTTTCGTTTAAACTCTCCTCCTTGTCCACAGCCTTTAATCATATAA